>NC_133123.1:120127739-120430868 GCF_033568475.1 Henckelia pumila | reverse complement strand
CTCAAAGCACATCTCGGCTCCATAATCGTGAAAGAGTGGGTGCCCGGTAGCCAACTTGTGGCTAAGGGCTTTTATGACTCTATGTAAAACAATTTTTTGTTTAATATAATTTACACTTTTATAATGGCATTGACTTTATCTTTCTTCATATTGTTATATTATGATATACTATTGTTGTTTTGATAAAGACCTTGAATATACTATAGTGTATGTAAGATGTGGTAGCACATGGGGATGGCTATCATGAAACACATCTTATAGTCACTGTATATTCTAAACTGTTCCTAGTCAATTGAGCCGTCCGCAAATAAGGATAAGGATCGCTCGAGATTGAGACTAGCATTTGCGATGCCGAGTACCACATTTCATTGGTATGGAACTAGAGATGTTCAAAGCAAGCAAATGGATATTCATATGATGAATGATCGAACTAACCCTATTCGGACTTTCCAAGTGATTATCACTTATCGAGTGGATAAAGTCCGCGGTTTTGGTTGTACACCATTAGTCCTTATTACTTGAAACATCATTAAGACTCTATATGCTAGTACTGTACTTTGACTCGTTTACCGACTCTATTGGGGTCATCAGGAGTCGATGTTTTGTTGTCAAGGATTCACCACATACTTGCGAGTGTGGATATCCTATGCGATCTGAGGAGATATTAGTGTGACGAATATCTGGCCAGAGTACATGATGTGTTTTAGGTTAATGGGTTATCCTAGTAACACATCGATGTCACTATTTGATCTCCAAGATGTTATGCATAGTTATCGAATCTCGAACGACTCTCGATGCACCAATGGTTGTTGATTCGATCGGATATATGGTTGAAGACCGTACTGTACGCTAACCCAAATCTACTGGTTCTTGCAGGCACTATCAGTAATACCTAGGGAATCATGGGGCGATGTTGCTAGGCGCTCTTACCATGATTCGATGGGTAAGTCGGAAATTGTTGTTCCGAGTCACAAGGAGTTGTGAGCCCACGGCTAGCTGTATTCCTGAACCATTGAGGGTTACACAAGTAATGGATTACTAAAACCCCATAGAGATAGTTAAATTTAAAGAGTTAAATTTAATGAAAGAGAAGTTGGACTTCTTAACTAAAGGGAGTGGAATTTCCTAAAATGACATAGGGATGGACATTTTTGGAAATCACTGAATAAGGATTCAGAAAAATTATCTTGACTCTAAAAGATGCAGAAATGGTTTCTGTGCACATTGGTGAAATCAGTTTATCAATCGGAGTCACGATGAATTTTATATTAATTTCTACAACAACAGGCTTGGCTTGTTGGGCTTAAGTTATGGATTGTGGGCTTTAAGGAGTTAGAGTCCTGATACAATTATAACTAGAAATTATCTATAAATATATGTGCAGTGTTCGAAAATTGCATGCAATTCATTCATCAAATTTTCAAAACCACACATATTATTTTCTAAGGGTTTTTCGAAAATCCTTGTCCCTTTTCGGAGAAAATTCAGTCTTGTGATTTTTGTGAAAAATTACAATTCTGAATTAACAGATCATATCTGTTTATTCTCTACGCAAACTTCTGATTGATTTCTAGTGCAGTCAATCAGAGGGTTTCTGTTTTTCATTTGTGGACCTATTTTCGGAGAAAGATCGTGACGCCATCAGTTCCCGGGATTTACAAGAATAGCAGATTAAATTCTGTTGGAGTCCACAATCAAGCCTTTGCTTGACAAGGTAAAATATTTAATTGTGATTATTTATTTTACTTGAACAAATTTAATCGTAAAAGGTTTTGATACCCAGATATGGAATTGTTCCATATTAGAAAAATAAAATTTTTAAACTTCCGCTGCACCGGGTATCAATTCTAATTGATCTGAACACAGTTTTCCAACATTGGTATCAGAGCCAGGTTGCTCAGATCAAACGATTAAATTAATCGATTGTACAAAATTTTTAAGCCTCGGTTTTTGAAACAAAACAAATTTTTTTAAAATTAAATTTTTGACGGGCAAAACACGGGCAGCGATTGTCGCTGCCCAATGTGCAGCGACGTGCTGCCCAGCCCGAGCCCCGGTCGGGGCACGGGTTGCCCGGGATTGTCTCGGGCAGCCCGGAAAATTAAAATTAAAATTTTTAAAAATTTTGAATTTTTGAAATTCTAGTATTTGATCCGATCGAAAATTGTTTTTGATTAGATCTTGAGGCATCAGATCGAATTGTTCGAGTCCGAAATTTTTAAAATTGATTTTTGGATAAATTTGAATTTTTGGAAAATTTATAAATTTTATCCGTTAAATTAGATTTTATAAAATTAATTATTTTGGTACAATTGATGATAAGATATGATCTTATGGATGGATAAGATAAAATATAATTTTATCTTTTAATTATGATGCCATTGCATGTTTATCCAATTATTTTAATTATTGAATTAATTATTGGATAAAAGGATGATCGATTGTCATGACCAATGTTTTAGGTGTATGTTAGATGATTTACATTTGTCTTATTGTTGTTGGTGTTTATTAATGGGCTTGGTTTATAGCCCAATATGATTGTCATATGTAATAAAAGTGGGCCTTGTTTATGGCCCGTTCCCACCCCTAAAAATGTATCTCATATTTGTCATCGAAATTTATTGTAAATTTATTAGACTTAGTGGGAGACAAAGATTTGAAGAAATGGTGGGCCCAGCAGACAATGAAGATCGAAGAAATGTAAATTGGAAGCACAATGTAATAGGATTGCATTGCATACTTACATATCACCTAGGATTGGACTTAGACTCGTGATTGGCAACCACGGGTCGATTAGTTAATGGTATCGATCATCCTTAAATAATATATGATATTATTGATGTATGCATGTTTAGACAAAATTGTATGAATCCCGCAAGCATACATAAATTGCATGATGAGACAAATTTTCAAAATAAAATCCCTCATTTTAAATATGATTTAAAATTGATATCAAGATAAACAAAAGGAATTTTAAATATTGTTTAAATATTCTACCTTCCATCAACGATCAATGTATGTGATGCTACCCGCGGATACGGTCCGGCTCATATTATTGGGGGGGCCCGTTCGTCGAAAAGCTGTACATTGGATCGACACATGTTGTAAGTTGGGTGGAACTCCCATGGGATTGACTCATATTATTGGGGATCCACATGGCGACCGTCCATCACAACTTAATATTGATGGGTCATCTTGACATGTCACAATAAACGGCGTCATATTATTTGGGCCCGTATTGGACATGAGGTAAAAACATGGAGGTTGTTTTGGAAGCAATTGGGCTCTACCTTTTGAAAATTATGGTTGGCTGATATTATTCGGGACCATAGTTTGTCAATTGGACTCCATGTTCCCACTAAAGAAAATGTTTCTCGTTTTCACTAGAGGGTAGTGAAATCGTCAAAATAGTGGGAGTGTAATTCATAAAATGAAATTCGTCATATTTTATGTCTTAGTAAATTAATTAAACAAATCATTGATTATTGTCTGTTTCCTTTTCAGTATACTATTACAATGACTTCTCGCAATCCACTGTTTTCAATTCTCGAACAAAACAAATTGACTGGCGCAAACTATACGGAATGGTTCCATAAGTTGAAAATTATTCTTACTTCGGAAAAAGCTTTCTACGTGTTAGAGAAGCCGCCTCCGAAGGAAGCCCCGGCTAATACAAGTCCGGAAGAGTTGGCCAAACTTGATTTATGGTGGGACCATGATATCAAGGCCAAATGCTACATGCAGGCTTCGATGTCTGATGAGCTTCAAAGGAGATTCGAGGATGCCGTGAATGCTGCTGACATTCACAAGAACCTCAAGGAACTCTTTGGAGCTCAGTCAAGGTCGGAGAGATATGCCACCGTCAGAGAGCTCATGACGAGCCGCATGCGAGATGGGACTTCAGTCCGTGAGCATGGGGTGCACATGATTGGGCTCATTGAAAAGTTGGTAACACTCGACTTGACTTTGGAGCATGAACTTAGCGCGGACTTGTTGCTTCTATCACTTCCTTCATCGTTTGAACGGTTTTGTGATGAACTTCAATATGAACAAGATAGAGGGCCACCCTTGAAGAGATGGTCAATATGCTTGTCACATATGAAGCCACACTAAAGAAGGATAAACCGGTACTCTTGGTTGGCTCCTCTTCTAACTCTAAGAAAGGACCAAGTGGAAAGGGTAAGAAATGTTCTGCCCCACCCAAGAAGATTGTACCAAATAAGAAGGGAAAGGCCAAGGCTTCAATTGGAATAAAAGATGAAAACGTTTGCCATTACTGCGAGAAACCCGGTCATTGGAAACGTAACTGCAAGGAATACCTCGAACAGTTGAGAACTGCAAAGGGTATGTTTTACATTGAAATAAATGTTTCGCTTAATACTTCTTCTTGGGTATTGGATATCGGATGTGGATCTCACATTTGCAATGATTTGCAGGTGATGACAAGAAGTCGTAAGATAAGGATGGGTGAGACCCAGCTAAGGCTGGGGAATGGTTCTAGAGTCGAAGCCAAAGCTATAGGAGACATTTATTTAGTTTTGCAGAACAATTTTAAGTTATTTTTGAGAGATGTTTTATATGTTCCGGATTTGGTTAAAAACATTATATCTATTTCTATGCTTGATAGAGATGGTTTTTCTTGCAATTTTGTGAATGAGATTTGCAATATTTACAAGAATGAATGTTTGATTGGAAATGGACAACTTGAAAACGATCTATATAGCTTAAAATTAAAAGACGTTCCAATTAATTATGTTGATAAACCGGTAACAACAATTAAAAGGAAGGACGATAGTCAAAACCCGGCAAACCTTTGGCATGCTAGGCTAGGTCATATTTCCTCAAGGAGGATGAACAAGCTAGTGGGAGAGGGCATGTTTGATATGTCAGATATTAACTCTCTACCTACTTGTGAGTCATGCCTAAAGGGAAAAATGACTAAATCTCCTTTCAAAGGGAAACCTGAGCGTAGTCAAAATCTGTTGGATTTGATCCATACAGATGTTTGCGGTCCATTTAGGATTGGTACTAAATGTGGCAACACCTACTTCATTATCTTTACTGATGATCATTCTAGGTATGGGTATTTATATTTAATGAAATATAAGTCTGAAGCATTTGAAAAGTTCAAAGAATTCAAGGCTGAAGTAGAAAACAAACTAGGTAAACGTATTGAGGCACTTCGATCGGATCGAGGTGGAGAATACTTAAGTACCGAGTTTTTGGACTATCTAAAAGAGAATGGGATTCTCTCTCAGTGGACTCCTCCTATGACACCTCAGCTTAATGGTGTTTTGGAGCGTCGCAATCGAACTTTGTTGGACATGTTTCGATCCATGATGAGCTTCACTGAGCTACCACCTTCGTTTTGGGGCTACGCGCTTGAAACGGCGGTATTGTTGTTAAACAACGTCCACACTAAAGCAGTAAATAAAACACCATACGAGTTATGGAATGGCAAAGCTCCTAAGTATTCGTACTTGAGGATTTGGGGATGTCCTGCTTACGTGAAGCAGACAGTGGGAGATAAATTGGATAGTCGATCCACTTTATGTTATTTTGTAGGGTATCCGAAGAATTCAATCGGATATTATTTCTATCATCCTGCTGAAACAAAAGTGTTTGTTTCAAGGAATGCCACCTTCTTGGAGAAGGAGTTCTTATTGGATAAGAAAGGCAAGATGATGGAACTCGAAGAAATTCGAGAAGAACCCGAGATACAAAATAGCGATCCTACACCTCAAGAATCATCACAAGACACGCCTATTACTAGGAGATCCAAAAGGACTTCTAGGCCTCCTATTAGATATGGTCTTCTTCTTGAAGGGGATCAAAGTGAACCCGACATTGGATGTGATCCAAGAAACTTCAAGAAAGCAATTTCTGATGCAGATTCGAATTTATGGCTTGAAGCTATGCAATCGGAAATAGACTCGATGCATTCTAACCAAGTTTGGTCTTTAGTAGATCCTACCGATGGAATTGTTCCAATTGGGTGCAAATGGATCTACAAGAGAAAGCTTGGGCCTGATGGAAAGGTATTGACCTACAAGGCACGATTGGTGACAAAAGGTTATACTCAAAGACAAGGAGTTGACTATGATGAAACCTTTTCACCAGTCGCAATGTTCAAGTCCATAAGAATCCTTATTGCCATAGCAGCATGGTATGACTATGAGATATGGCAAATGGATGTAAAGACTGCATTTCTTAATGGAAACATTAAGGAAGAGATCTATATGACGCAGCCTGAGGGATACACATCCATGGGAAGCGAGCATAAGGTATGCAAGCTTCAGAGATCAATCTATGGTCTCAAACAAGCATCAAGAAGTTGGAACCAAAAATTTGATGAAACGATAAAAGGATTTTGGTTTTATCAAGAACCCGGAGGAACCATGCGTGTACAAGAAAGTAGTTAAGAATGCGGTAACATTCTTAGTACTTTATGTTGATGACATCCTACTCATGGGGAATGATGTAGGGATATTCAAGTCAACAAAGATATGGTTATCAGGTAGATTCTCGATGAAGGATTTAGGTGAGGCATCCTATATTCTAGGAATTCAGATCTATAGAGATAGATCTAAAAGAATGATAGGACTCACTCAATCAACCTACATCGACACCATATTGAAAAGGTTTTCTATGGATGAGTCCAAGAGAGGACATCTACCTATGTGTCATGGAGTTTCTCTATCCAAGTCTATGTGTCCCAAGACTGACGAAGAGATAGAGAAGATGACACACGTGCCATATGCGTCAGCCATAGGTAGTATCATGTATGGGATGATATCTACCAGACCGGATGTGGCCTATGCTCTGAGCGTCACGAGCAGATACCAAGCCAATCCCGGTCAAATGCATTGGAAAGCTGTGAAGGATATTCTTAAGTACTTGCGAAGGACTAAGAATTTATTCATGGTTTATGGAGGGAGAGAATTGAAGTTGAAAGGCTATACTGACTCTAGCTTCCAATGTGACGTGGATGACTCAAAATCAACCTCTGGATTTGTATTCGTGCTCAATGGCGGTGCTGTCTCTTGGAAGAATTCCAAGCAGGACACCACAGCGGATTCCACCACTGAGGCAGAATACATTGCAGCATCAGCTGCTGCTAAAGAGGCGGTTTGGATAAGGAAATTCATCCAAGAGTTGGGTGTAATTCCTGAAGCTGTTGGTCCAGTCCCGATGTACTGTGACAACACGGGTGCCGTTGCTCAGGCAAAGGAGCCAAGGTCTCATCAGAAGTCCAAACACGTACTGAGGAAATACCACATCATCCGGAAGATTGTGGAAAGAGGAGACATCAGTGTCGAGAGAGTGGCCTCTACAGACAATATCGCTGATCCGCTTACTAAGCCCTTGCCAGGACCATTGTTTGACAAACATCGCGAAGCAATGGGATTACGTAGTATGACTAGTTGGCTTTAGGGCAAGTGGGAGATTGAAAGAGTGGGTGCCCGGTTAGCCAACTTGTGGCTAAGGGCTTTTATGACTATGTAAAACAATCTTTTGTTTAATATAATTTACACTTTTATAATGGCATTGACTTTATCTTTCTTCATATTGTTATATTATGATATACTATTGTTGTTTTGATAAAGACCTTGAATATACTATAGTGTATGTAAGATGTGGTAGCACATGGGGATGGCTATCATGAAACACATCTTATAGTCACTGTATATTCTAAACTGTTCCTAGTCAATTGAGCTGTCCGCAAATAAGGATAAGGATCGCTCGAGATTGAGACTAGCATTTGCGATGCCAAGTACCACGTTTCATTGGTATGGAACATAGAGATGTTCAAAGCATGCAAATGGATATTCATATGATGAATGATCGAACTACCCTATTCGAACTTTCCAAGTTGTTATCACTTATCGAGTGGATAAAGTCCGCGGTTTTGGTTGTACACCATTAGTCCTTATTACTTGAAACATCATTGAGACTCTATATGCTAGTACTGTACTTTAACTCGTTTACCGACTCTATTGGGGTCATCAGGTGTCGGGATTGGGTACAGTTACGACACATATAGGAGTCGATGCTTTGTTGTCAAGGATTCACCACATACTTGCGAGTGTGGATATCCTATGCGATCTGAGAAGATATTAGTGTGACGAATATCTGGCCAGAGTACATGATGTGTTTTAGGTTAATGGGTTATCCTAGTAACACATGCGATGTCACTATTTGATCTCCAAGATGTTATGCATAGTTATCGAATCTCGAACGACTCTCGATGCACCAATGGTTGTTGATTCGATTGGGATATATGGTTGAAGGGACCGTACTGTACGCTAACCAAAATCTACTGGTTCTTGCAGGCACTATCAGTAATACCTAGGGAATCATGGGGCGATGTTGCTAGGCGCTCTTATCATGATTCGATGGGTAAGTCGGAAATTGTTGGTCCGAGTCACAAGGAGTTGTGAGCCCACGGCTAGCTGTATTCCTGAACCATTGAGGGTTACACAAGTAATGGATTACTAAAACCCCGTAGAGATAGTTAAATTTAAAGAGTTAAATTTAATGAAAGAGAAGTTGGACTTCTTAACTAAAAGGAGTGGAATTTCCTAAAATGACATAGGGATGAACATTTTTGAAAAATCACTGAATTCGGATTCAGAAAAATTATCTTGACTCTAAAAGATGCAGAAATGGTTTCTGTGACATTGGTGAAATCAGTTTATCAATCGAAGTCACGATGAATTTTATATTAATTTCTACAACAACAGGCTTGGCTTGTTGGGCTTAAGTTATGGATTGTGGGCTTTAAGGAGTTAGAGTCCTGATACAATTATAACTAGAAATTATCTATAAATATATGTGCAGTGTTCGAAAATTGCATGCAATTCATTCATCAAATTTTCGAAACCACACATATTATTTTCTAAGGGTTTTTCGAAAATCCTTGTCCCTTTTCGGAGAAAATTCAGTCTTGTGATTTTTGTGAAAAATTACAATTCTGAATTAACAGATCATATCTGTTTATTCTCTACGCAAACTTCTGATTGATTTCTAGTGCAGTCAATCAGAGGGTTTCTGTTTTTCATTCGTGGACCTAATTCCGGAGAAAGATCGTGACGCCATCAGTTCCCGGGATTTACAAGAAGAGCAGATTAAATTCTGTTGGAGTCCACAATCAATCCTTTGCTTGACAAGGTAAAATATTTAATTGTGATTATTTATTTTACTTGAACAAATTTAATCGTAAAAGGTTTTGATACCCAGATATGGAATCGTTCCATATTAGAAAAATAAAATTTTTAAACTTCCGCTGTACCGGGTATCAATTCTAATTGATCTGAACACAGTTTTCCAACAAATCGGCTATCAACACAATCTCAAAACATAACCCAATAACGTAGCGATTGAAATTCGGAAACCGACATAATACCGAAACCATCTAACTTCATATGCAACTTCTAATCAATTCATTTCAGTCATAAACCATCAAAAACCAGCATAATCATAACTATACAAGTCAAAATATCTGTTGAAAATCATAACAAACACACACGATAGCCGTTCGTCGATTCTGTTTTGAATATCCAAGGTATAAACATTCAAAAACATGCATAGAGCATAAAAATCTGATCTCTACCATAATTCAATCTTCAAAACATGCCGAAATAATTAGAAACTAACATTAGATCAAAGCCCTCGTCGCAAGGATTCCAGAACAATTTTCGGAATCGAAATCGGACGATCGAATCAAAAGTTACGGCGATTTGAAAATCAAAATTTCAAAAGAAATATGAGGATCTCGGCTTCTCTGTTCGTCTATTCTGAATTTTCATATCAAATACACGTATACATGCTGACACTTCAATAATAATCTGATAACTTTCAAGTAATATTGCACTTTAGTCCCTCAATTCTTCAGAAATTACAATTCAGTCCTCGACCCTTATTTTAATTTAGTTTCAATCCTAAATAATTTAAGAATATTAGAATTTAAATCGAAACTCTAAATATTCCCAAATTAAATATACTCGGATTAAAATTAAATTATCTTGGATTAAATCAAATAATTCTGGGCCTTACAGCTGCTCTGGCCCTTCGTTCTTCAATTAGATCCAACTCCTGCGCCCGGGCTCCTTTCTCTGCCTCATCATAAGCCATAATCCGAGATGAGGGTTGTCCAAATTCTACTGGGAGAATGGCCTCGGAACCATATATCAGGCTAAAAGGTGATTCTTGTGTGGCAGTATGAGGAGTAGTGCGATAGGCCCACAACACACTCGGGATTTCTTTCACCCAATCTCTTCCCATTCCATACAATCGAGCCTGCAAAGATCGAACGAGAGTTCGATTAGTTACCTCAGTTTGGCCATTACTTTGAGGATAGGCCACTGAAGTAAAAGCCTGCTTGATGCCCATCTCCGCACACCAGTCTGTTAATTTATGTCCCTGAAATTGTCTGCCATTATCCGAGACCAGCTTCATCGGAAGTCCAAACCGGCATACTATGTTTTTCCACAAGAACTTCATCACCTCTCCTTCTATTATTTTGGCCAAAGCTTCCGCATCCACCCATTTAGAGAAATAATCTACCTTTACCAATAAGAATTTCTTATGGGCACGGGCTTGTGGGAAAGGGCCTACTATGTCCAGACCCCACTGATCGAAGGGGCACGAAGTCCATACCGGCTTAAGATTACTTGCTGGGCCGTGTTGTATATTACCAAACCTTTGACATCCTTCGCAAGACCGGGCTATCTTTGATGCATTGGCTTTAAAGTAGGCCACCAGTATCCTGCCATAAGTACCCTTCGAGCCAGACTCATAGATCCTCCATGATTCCCACAACATCCTTCATGTACTTCCCTTAGGACATATTCTATCTTCTCCTTCATCAGGCACTTAAGCAAAGGACCCTGATAAGAACGTCGATACAACGTGCCACCTAGAAGGGCAAATCGGGGTGCTTGTCTTCGTGTTATTCGAGCTTGTCCCTCGTCTGCTGGAATATCCCCACTTGTGAGGTATTTTATTATCGGGGCCATCCATGTATCTTCCCGAGGGACCGGTTCCAGGGCTTCTATGGCAGCCACCAGCTCCCTCTGCACTAGAAATTTTCCAATATCCTCTTTTTCCCTTGCCACTGCTTTCTTTTCCAAGGCGTCTGCTTCCATATTTTCTTCCCGAGGTATCTGTTCTATGCTCCAAGTAACGAAAACTGCCCGGAGCTCCTCTATTACCTGCAAGTACTTTATCAATCTTTCTTCTCGGGCAAAGAAGGCTTTTTTCACCCGTTGGACAACTAATTGTGAGTCAAAATATATTAAAATGTGATTTTCCCCGACTTCCCGAGCTTGCTTCATCCCCGCTATTACTGCTTCATACTCAGATTCATTGTTGGAGGCCTGGAAATCCAACTTCACATCTATTTTGATTTCGTCCTGGGTGGGTGAAATCAGGATGACCCCCACACCACTGCCCCAATACTGCTGGCTCCATCCACAAATACTCTCCATACCTCTTCTTGACCAAACGTGACCACCTCTGTCAAAAAATCAGATAAGGCTTGGGCTTTGATAGCCTTTCGAGGCTGATATTCAATATCATATTCTCCTAATTCCACTGCCACTTCACGAGCCTCCCCGAGGCATCTGGATGAGTCATGACTCTCCCTAGGAGGCTGTTAGTAAGGACAGTTACTGGGTGAGACAGGAAATAAGGTCTCAGTTTCCGAGATGTTATTAACAGAGCCAGGGCCATCTTATCAATCTCAGTATATCTGGCTTCCGAACCTTTCAAAGCATGACTGACATAATACAAAGGCCTCTGATTACCCTTCTCTTCTTTTATCAAAACAGTTCTGACCACTTGCTCCGTAGTAGACAGATATATCCACAATCTTTCCCCTAGCTCTAGCTTAACTAAGACAGACAAGCTAGCCAAATGCTCCTTCAACTCCTGAAAGGCTTGTTCGCACTGCTCAGTCCAACCAAACCTCTGGTCCTTGCGCAATATTTGGAAAAAATGATAGCTACGATGAGCGGACCGAGCTATGAATCGAGCCAGGGCAGTAATTCGCCCAATCAACCGCTGAACCTCCTTGATTGATGTTGGCGAAGGCATCTCCTGCAATATTTTCACCTTTTCCGGATTTACTTCTATCCCTCGCTCGGTCACTATGAACCCCAAAATTTGCCACTTTTTACCCCAAATATGCACTTAGCCGGATTCAACTTGGTCTCATACCGCCGGACTGTAGCAAAAGTTTCCTCTAGGTTGGATATAAAACAATCTCGGGCCCTAGATTTCACCAGTATGTCATCCACATATACTTCCACATTCCGACCCATTTGTTCCTGGAACACTTTATCCATCATTCTTTGATATGTGGCCCCTGCATTCTTTAATCCAAATGACATAACCACATAACAAAAAGTGCCTCCCAATGTGACAAAGCTGACTTTATCCTGATCTTCTAGGGCCAAAGGAATCTGATGATATCCCTGGTACGCATCCATAAAGCAAAGTAGTTCGCACCTGGATGTGGAATCTACCAGCTGGTCAATCCGGGGTAAAGGATAACAGTCCTTGGGAAAAGCTTTATTTAGATCCCGAAAATCCACACATATTTGCCACTTTCCTGTGGCATTTGGCACTAACACCACATTGGACAGCCAGTTAGGGAATTGTACTTCCTTGATATGCCTGGCCTGTAACAACTCTCGAACCTTCTCAGCAATCATTTTATCTTTCTCGGCTCCGAAATGTCTTTTATTTTGTAGTACCGGCCGGGACCCCGGGATTATGTTGAGCTTATGTTCTGCAACATGAGATTCAACTCCCATCAAATCATCCTGAGACCAGGCGAACACATCCCTGTTTTGGATGAGGCAGTTTTTCAATTGCTCGGCCAAATTTGTGTCCAAGTCCCGGGCAATCTTGACAGATTTCCCTTCTTGCCCGAGCATCAGCTGCACCTCTTCATACTCGCCTTTAGATTCCTCCACGGAACAAACTTCTCTTCCTCTGTGGCCCCTCTTGTGGGGACCTCGGGTTGCTAATCTCGTCTTAGGGCAACTAATAATTAATTAAATAATTAATCAAACAATTAAAGAATAATAAATCAAGAGCAGAAATTTTTTTAAAAAAAAAATCGGAGCCTCGCTCGATCGGTCAAAAGCAGCCGATCGAGCGAGCAAGAAAATCATGCTCTCGGGTTTGATCACAATTTGGCCTCGCTTGATCTGTTAAATCCTACCGATCGAGCGAGCAAGAAAAATCAAGTTTTCTGCCCAATAATAACAGGCCTCGCTCGATCGGTGAAATTCACCCGATCGAGCGGACACCATTTCCAGAAAATTCAGAACATTCTTTGCTGTCAAAACTTGGAACCATGGCATGAATCAACCATAAATCTTCTTCTAAACATGGTACACAATCCGGGAACATACATATAGACATGTACCAAGTCCTCAACCTCAAATCATGTGATTCTTACATCAAACAAATAACATAATAAACATTTATCGAGCAAGCTACACAAGGACTCAAATGTGAGCTTCAAATATAAAAGTGTTTATCAAGTTTGATGCCATCTAACTACCATTCTTCATCTTAAACCCGAGTCCACACTTTCTAAATCTCGCTCCCGAGCTATCAACGTCATCTCAGACTAGCTCCTGCCCCATCTGTTGCAATGCGCACATACAAAACAAAGCAACAGACGGATAAACTCCGGTGAGAAATCATCTCAGTATAAGCAACATATAAAGCGTTAAATAAATCATAATGACTCTATTCAATCGACTCAACAAATAGAGTAAATAACGCTTCTTTTGATCGATCAAAAATTGATTCATACTTCTTCGTTGCCATCAAGATTCGTATCCGATCTTGACATGAATATTCATCTATCGAAATCATTTCGGATTCGAAAATAAGGTCGTCCTCCGACCTCGGCATAGAATCAATTCATATCATCATCGTATCAACATCATATCGACTCAAAATCAAAGATCCACTACCTGGGATGGATCAACAACATAAAAATCAAATCGAAATAATAAATACGTATGTGGTTTTGGCGGGACAACTCAAGAAGAATCAATCTTGAGTTTCAAAATCCCTGACTCTCGATGTCGTCATTATACTTCGTATTTCTTCTGTTTTGAACGCTTCAAATCTGAAACATAGCATCAAAACGTTCATATCAATCTTCATTCTAGTCAATCATTTTAGAATCGAATCACAATCATCAATATATCTTCAATCAAATTCATTTCAAACCTCACATCTTCTTCTTTGGTTCGAATTCGGAGTCTTGAGTTGTTAGCCTTCAAAACTAGTCTGAAACTAAGAAATAAAATTGCTATATCATTGATAACATCTAAAATAACATCTCATCTCAGTTATAGGCTATCAAAACGGCTTCAAATCATCAATCGACGATGTAGAGATTAAAAATCGGTAACCGACGAAATATCGAATTTGAATCTAACTTATTTAACTTCATGAACGTGTGATATATCAGCACTATAACCTCATACACCAGCATATCAAAACAATCAGATGCTATAACTCTCTATATACATGCTGGAAATCATAACAAGTTCATTCAAGAATCAATCTTCGATTCGTTTTCGATATCGGAATGTAAATACGTTGAATAACATAAACATAACATCAATTCCTGATATCTATCAAATTTCAATCTTCAAAACTTGCCGAAGTAATTCAAAACTTACATCAAGTCGAATTACTCATCGCAAGGATTCCAGAACACTTTTCAGAATTGAAATCGAACGATCGGATCAAAAGTTACGGGGTTTCGAAAATCAGAAATCAAAAGAAAGGAAGAGGATCTCGACCTCTGTTCTGAAAATTCTGAATTCCACATTTGGAATACACGTATCATGCTGATAAATCTGATTAAAAATCGGATATGTATTGCATATTTGCAATTTAACCCCTCAAGTCTTCATTAATTGCAATTCAGTCCTCGGCCTTCGTTTTAATTCAATTCAATCCAAAATAATTTAAGAATATTAGAATTTAAATCAAAACTCTAAATATTCCCAAATTAAATATACTCGGATTAAAATTAAATAAATTCGAATTAATTAAATAATCCCGGCCTTTTGCACTTTAGCCCTTCAAACTTCGATATTTGCAAATCAGTCCCTGATCGGGTTGTATCTTCAAAATTAATATTTTTTAATTCCCGAAACATGGAATTTAATCTTAAATTCCATAAATATTCAAATCGAATATTTATTCTTTTAATTTAAGAATTCTCGAAATTTAATTTTCAAAATCCGTACATTCTCAAATTAAATATTTTCGGCTCGAAAATAAATCTATCATTTCCATAACTTCTCAAATTAATATTAGCCCATAATATGGAATTTAATTCTCAAATCCCATAATTAATAATTTAATATTTCTGGGCCTTACAATTCCACCCCTCTAAGGAATGATTTCGTCCTCGAAATCGCATTCAATCGAACTATTCAATCTGATAGAGTGAATGATTATCTGAAGTAATTCTCACTTCAATCATCCAACTCTGATCTTCGTATCTCATCTCTTCATTTCTTATCAGACTATTTCTTCGAATCTGCTTCTATTTTCTTGTACTTTAATTAACCGATAAGAATCCTTTCTGAGTGATTTCTTTCCTCAATCAAGGATCTGTTGAATAATCGACTTAACTCAGAATTTTTTCAATATCTATCTCACCGGATTAAAGCACGTAGGAAGAATCGACTGATACTTCCTTCACATAGATACGTGGAACAAATCAGATCCATCATATCAAGCTGAAAAGAATAAATCGTTTAATCAAATCATCAATTCTATCTGACATCTCAGTCAGTGAAATTCAGCTTCAGCGACGACTTGTTTCTTTCTCCATATTATTTCATGCTCTGCATAGAACATATATCAAATCTACACTGTCATTCTGTTCATCGCTTCAAAATCAGTATTCTCATTCATATTCTGAATCTGTAAAAAAACTCTGCTCTTTCTCAATTCTGAATTGAATAATGTTTCAAGAATAACTCTTTCGCTTAACGAATCATTTTCAGCTTCAAAAGTTATATCTATCATTCAATTACTAATTCTGTTTCTTCTTCTCTATTTTCATTTCGTACAGATTCATCTTCAACATCTTTGTGTGTCTCAAATCAAATCTGATCTGATATCGACAAATCATGTCTAATCTGATGTCATATACTTAGGTAGTATCATTTCAACACAAAGGAATCGGATTTCTTTTCATCATAGCATTATCTCAAAATCGACTCAATAGCTGTTACAAGAATTATAATCATCAAGTGGCAACACATCAATTCAATTAATACCGAATCAGGTATTAAAGTTCTGAGAATATTCTCAACATCTGGAAAATCAACTCAGATAATCCATCAATCGAAGAATGGTATAATTCAATCACATATAACCAACTCTCAGAACATCAATCAATCAATCGATGCCACATTCTGTCGAATAAATCTAAAGTCTTAATCCTGACAATAGATTTTAATCATTCCTGTAATTTCATCATATCTCTATCTTTTCCACAGCTATCTAGTCATATCTGTATCACATCTTATACATCGTATTCTAAAATTTTGATTAGTCTATTCGGACTATCTATTAATCAGAGTATAATATGCTGTATTCACAGATTTCAAAGTATTCAGAGCTGTTGATAATCGGTATCATGTCAGATAAAGTTCATTCTCGAAATTCGATTCATCTTCTCTGACTATTCTTCAATTCAAGGTTAACATCTTGTACTTTCACATCCAAAAAGTACTCAGAGCCTTCTGATCGTCTGTATTACAATTCACTAGTAAACCTAATGTCTCAATTTGAAACAATAATTCTTGGCTTACTGTGACATCTCGCACAATTCTGATCACGGATCAGTGATTTATTCGTACAAACAGATCATCTTATTCAGTAACTTCAATCAATTTGATCATAACTACCACATGTTTACCTCATCTATACTGCTTTATCATGGTAGTTTCGCAAAATATTCTTTCAAATCATAATCTTGTAACAATTCTGGAGTTTCTAAACTGTCACTAAACTAATCTAGTCAATGATTTTCAACTTCATAAGAAACTCTCTATACGTTTAACTTCGAAAACATACTAATTCTGTTACATCTGTTTGCTTTATCTTCTGATAAAACAATTATTGGATGAATCTTCAATTCATTGTTGTGCATTTTCTTCAAAATCTGATATTTATTTTCGGCAATATCAAGCACAATCAGATAATCAATCATCATACAATTCATTCATTCTGATCTGAGGCTTCAATTCATATCTCAATCTGGCATTCTTTACTGAATTCTCATCGTTCCAATTTACTTTCTGTGGTTTTTTTCATCTTTTGAATAGTTCTGGCTCATTTCCAATCGAGATTCATCCTGATTGTTATGCATTCGTCTGAATACTCGAACCAGAATACACAAAAATCTGAAATCAATTTATCGAATGCCTATTTCATTCCTTATTTCTATCTCCAAAATACTGACAATTCATGTCAATTAACCCAAAAATCATGGATCGTATTCAAATTCTTCTATCACTTACGAGCCAACAATCTTAAAATACGCTGAAATATCATCAAAGGATCAATAATTCTCAAAATCAAAAGAAATAAATCAAGATTGAGAAAATCCCTCAATCAAGGTCATCCAAAATCAAATTTTCTGGATAACAAAATCTGCAAAGTGAAAACAACTCACTTGCATCACCCAACTTAGAATGAGTGAATCAACACAGGCTCTCTGAATCATATTTCCAATTGATGTAATCGATTCAGCATAATCAAAGAAAAGACTCAATTGTAACTGATTTTCATATCATCGTCTATCTTATAAACCTCAAAAGCAGTATTCAATTCATCAATTCATCAAGTCTCTATAAAATTCCAATTCACAACTTAAACAAAAGTCGAAATCTTACTGGAATATATCTGTCATATCTATTCATCGGCATATCTATCAATGCTGATTTAGATCTTGAACATATCTAGTGCATCGAATATACTGATTTCGGAATATTTCTGTAATCCAACATCATATATCAAACCGAAATCACAGAATCTTAATTCTAAATCCCATATCATATCATCTTATCCATATGCACATTAAGTTTTGGCTGATCTAATTCAATCGCTTCTTATAATCAATTTTCTAACAATCTGTAATAGGTTATTGCATCATCATCTATCATGCAACCTAACAGATATCTCAAGATGAACAAAATCATGTTCAGTTTCAGTTCATCGAAGCAATAGTTCCATTCTTCAGTTCAATTCTCAAATTCTCTTTTCAGATACAGAGGTAAAATAAAACACAGCTTCCAGCTATCATATATCTATTGCACCAATAATATAAACAGGTTAAAACAAAATAAATCTGTTACCTGCAATTTCGTTCTCAGGTGTAATTTCATTCTGATCCTCTGTATACTTCTGGAACCGTTCTTTATTCAGATCATCTCAAAATCTTATTTACTTAGGAAATCACCTAATACATCTGCCTGAACTATTTTTACACTGATCGTTAGGATATATCCTCCCACAATGAGTGTAATAATCATTAGCATACTCTGCATTCAGAACTAGACAAATCTGTCTCGGTTTGCTAGAGTTAGAGAATTACTTTCGTATCGTTGACTTCATATCTGCTCTAGAATAGAAATTGCAGCCAAAGTACTGATTATCGCACATACTACAACATATCTACAATTTCATTCATTATGCCTCGTCATTCAACTCCAGTTCTTTTAGACAAAGCTATGTCTTTCAGAAAATGTTTCAGTCGTCAACATTTATTCAGACATATTCTTCGAATTCAAGCCATTAAATAATTCACTCAATCTTGAGCTTTTCATCATTTACAATTCAAAGAATCGTAATAGGCTTGAAAATTCTAATAAGGCATTCAAAATATTCAGCTTCTAGAGGGTATATTTTTCTTTCTCATCATGTCTATCTGTTGTGGCAAAGAACTATAAACAAAATTATGTTCTAAGCACTTACCAATAATCAATATACCTCTTCTTTCTCATCATTTCTTCATCAGAATCCACCAGCTGGTTGCTAGGTTTCGAAGTTGGTATTCAATCAATCTAATACTATATTCATCTGTATCTTTGAAAAGAAAAAAAAATGTGATCAACTGATCAAGGTCTTCAAGCCAACTTCTCCCTGCAATAACATCTATTCATTCGCTGATGTACTATTCTATTCAATCGAAAATACTTCGTTCAGCTGAGCAATACAGTTATGTTCAGTCTGACCATACCATTCTGTTTAGTCTGGGGTGGTTACATCACCCAAAGAACACTGTTTTCTTCGATTCTGGGTGCTTACATCACCCGGGGAAAATCTTATAACAAAATCAATAAGAAATTCAAAAATTTACAAATCAGTAAATCAAGCAGTTGAATTTCAACGATAGATCACGTTCATATGCAATTTATCAAATCATCGAATCATCGAATCAAGTAATGCACAATCATGCAATACTATAAATGCATGTGACTCAATCTACCCCGCTCAACTTCTATCTCAGTCCAAGAAACTTATGCTCTGATACCACCTGTTGTGGGGACCTCGGGTTGCTAATCTTGTCTTAGGGCAACTAATGATTAATTAAACAATTAATCAAACAATTAAAGAATAATAAATCAAGAGCAAAAATTTTTTTTAAAAAAAATCGGAGCCTCGCTCGATCGGTCAAAAGCAGCCGATCGAGCGAGCAAGAAAATCATGCTCTTGGGTTTGATCACAATTTGGCCACGCTCGATCGGTCAAATCCTACCGATCGAGCGAGCAAGAAAAATCAAGTTTTTTGCCCAATAATAACAGGCCTCGCTCGATCGATGAAATTCACCCGATCGAGCGGGCACCATTTCCAGAAAATTCATAACATTCTTTGCTGTCAAAACTCGGAACCATGGCATGAATCAACCATAAATCTACTTCTAAACATGGTACACAATCTGGGAACATACATATAGACATGTACCAAGTCCTCAACCTCAAATCATGTGATTCTTACATCAAACAAATAACATAATAAACATTTATCAAGAAAGCTACACAAGGACTCAAATGTGAGCTTCAAATATAAAAGTGTTTATCAAGTTTGATGCTATTTAACTACCATTCTTCATCTTAAACCCGTGTCCACACTTGCTAAATCTTGCTCCCAAGCTATCAACGTCATCTCAGACTAGCTCCTACCCCATCTGTTGCAATGCACACATACAAAACAAAGCAACAGCCGGATAAACTCCGGTGAGAAATCATCTCAGTATAAGCAACATATAAAGCGTTAAGTAAATCATAATGACTATATTCAATCGACTCAACAAATAGAGTAAATAACGCTTCTTTCGATCGATAAAAAATTGATTCATACTTCTTCGTTGCCATCAAGATTCGTATCCGATCTTGACATGAATATTCATCTATCGAAATCATTCCAGATTCGAAAATAAGGTCGTCCTCCGACCTCGGCATAGAATCAATTCGTATCAACATCGTATCAACATCATATCGACTCAAAATCAAAGATCCACTACCTGGGATGGATCAACAACATAAAAATCAAATCGAAATAATAAATACGTATGTGGTTTTGGCGGGACAACTCAAGAAGAATCAATCTTGAGTTTCAAAATCCCTGACTCTCGATGTCGTCATTATACCTTCGTATTTCTTCTGTTTTGAACGCTTCAAATCTAAAACACAGCATCAAAACGTTCATATAAATCTTCATTATAGTCAATCATTTCAGAATCGAGTCACAATCAACAATATATCTTCAATCAAATTCATTTCAAACCTCACATCTTCTTCTTTGGTTCGAATTCGGAGTCTTGAGTCGTTAGCCTTCAAAACTAGTCTGAAACTGAGAAATAAAATTGCTATATCATCAATAACATCTAAAAGAACATCTCATCTCAGTTATAGGCTATCAAAACAGCTTCAAATCATCAATCGACGACGTAGCGATTAAAAATCGGTAATCGACGAAATATCAAATTCGAATCTAACTTATTTAACTTCATGAACGTGTGATATATCAGCACTATAACCTCATACACCAGCATATCAACACAATAAGCTGCTATAACTCTCTATATACATGCTAAAAATCATAACAAGTTCATTCAAGAATCAATCTTCGATTCGTTTTCGATATCGGAATGTAAATACGTTGAATAACGTAAACATAACATCAATTTCTGATATCTATCAAATTTCAATCTTCAAAACTTGCCGAAGTAATTCAAAACTTAAATCAAGTTGAAGTACTCATCGCAAGGATTCCAGAACACTTTTCGAAATTGAAATCGGACGATCGGATCAAAAGTTACTGGGTTTCGAAAATCAGAAATCAAAAGAAAGGAAGAGGATCTCGACCTCTGTTCTAAAAATTCTGAATTCCACATTTGGAATACACGTATCATGCTGATAAATCTGATTAAAAATCGGATATGTATTGCATATTTGCAATTTAACCCCTCAAGTCTTCATTAATTGTAATTCAGTCCTCTGCCTTCGTTTTAATTCAATTTCAATCCAAAATAATTTAAGAATATTAGAATTTAAATCGAAACTCTAAATATTCCCAAATTAAATATACTCGGATTAAAATTAAATAAATTTAGATTAATTAAATAATTCTGGCCTTTTGCACTTTAGCCCTTCAAACTTTGATATTTGCAAATCAGTCCCTGATCGGGTTGTATCTTCAAAATTAATCTTCTTTAATTCCCGAAACATGGAATTTAATCTTAAATTCCATAAATATTCAAATCGAATATTTATTCTTTTAATTTAAGAATTTTCGAAATTTAATTCTCAAAATCCGTACATTCTCAAATTAAATATTTTCGGCTCGGAAATTAAATCTATCATTTCCATAACTTTTCAAATCAATAGTAGCCCATAATATGGAATTTAATTCTCAAATCCCATAATTAATAATTTAATATTTCTGGGCCTTACACCCCTCCTTCCCGGTCTGCCTTGCCCTCTTGTAATCTACTTTAACCGTCTCGGCATAACACTTTCGGGAAGAAGGCTGATCTCCTCGGACTTCTCCTACCTTATCTCCCACGGGGAATTTGATCTTCTGATGGTAAGTTGAGGCCACAGCTCTGAAAACATTCATAGCCGGCCTCCCCAAGATGACATTATAAGAAGAAGGTGCTTCTACTAGTGTGAATCTTGTCATGACCGTTCTCTTCTTATCCCCTAACCATAAGGTTATAGGCAGCAACATCTCCCCTTGAGGTTGTACGGTGTGCCCAGCGAATCCATACAGGGCTGTTTTTACTGGGCTCAACTCATACCCTTGCAGATCCATCTGCTCAAACGCTTCTTGAAAAATGACATTCACCGAGCTTCCCGAGTCTACAAATACCCTTCACACATCATAATTAGCAATCCGGGCTTGTATAAGCAGGGCGCCATTATGTGGCAAGTTTACTCCTTCCAGGTCTCGGTGCCCAAATGTAATTACTGGCACCGAACCTTGCCTTCTTTTCTACACCCCCAGACTCTCCCTCCGGCTCCAGGACTTTCTAGCTCGATTTGAATCTCCATCAGTAGATCCCCCTAATATCATGTTAATAACACATTTTTCTGGCCCATCTCCTGATTTTCTATCCTCTTTTCGAGGACCTGCCTCCTGTTTCCCCCCCTCTCGGAAACAATACCAGCCCTGGGAGGAGTCAACACCTGTGACCACTGAATCCAGGGTGGACCTCGGGGCCTTTTTTGAACCGTCTTACCATCTCTGATATAAGGCTGCTGATTTCTTTGCTGCAAGGCCCGACATTCATTGGCGTCATGTGTGCCTTCCTGGTGAAAGACACAATACTTCAAAGATTTCTCTCTAGAAACAGGGGTCTGGACTTCAACCCTTTCTTCACATACATGCACAGCCCTATCCCGAACTCCTCGGTGCATATCAGAACAACCGCCCCATGGGATCCTGGCTTTCCCTATTTCTTCCCTGGTCCCGGCCTCCCTCTCTCCGTGCTACCTCTTTCTTCTGCTTCTGAGCTTCTTCCATGTTAATGTATTTCTCAGCCCGGGCCAACAGATCCTCAAAACTCCGGGGTGCTTTTTTCACTAGTGATTTGAAAATTTCCCCCCTCTCGAAGACCTTGAGTGAAGGCGGTGATTTTAGTCTCCTAGGCACAAGTTGGGACCTCCAAAGCAGTCTTATTGAACCTTTTGATGTAGGTTCTTAAAGACTCCTCTCCTGCCTGTTTTGCTTCAAATAGGCTATAGGCAGTTTTCATATACCTTTTGCTACTGCTAAAGTGTTGTAAGAACACTTGCTTGAATTCTGTGAACGATTGAATACTCTGCGGCTCCAACTTCTCAAACCATATTTGGGCGGAATCCACCAAAATGGTTAAGAATACTTTACACTTAATCTTGTCCCCATAACAATATAGCATGGCCAAATTCTCAAACCGGGCCAAGTGCTCCCCCGGGTCAGTGCTCCCGTCATATTCTCTGATTTTTGCCGACTTGTAATGGGATGGCAAGGGTTCCTCTATCACCTCCTGTGAGAAAGGACAGCCTGGGATCTTGATGGACCAGGCCATCTTGGGACCTTCTTCTTCCAACTTCTGTATCTTCCTCCTTAACTCGTGCAACTCATCCGCCACAGAAGGCTGTATTGAGTGCATCCAAGAACTTTCCTCTTCTTCACCTTCTCTGGTTCGGGTATTAGGGCTCGGGTTACCCTGGTTCCTTTCTTCCTCCATTGTTATTTCATTTGACTGTAGCTGCCTTGCAGATGCTAACAACTTCTGTATCATATCCTGAACATATGATTCGAGCTGCTCAATAGGAATGATAATGTTTCGACCCTGCGGGGGCCCTTCCAGTGGTGATTGTTCACGAGAAGCCATATCTACATCTATAGAACAAGCTTCCCACAGACGGCGCCAATGATGATGTTCTGCTAAACAGAGCCGGACTATCAGGGTAGGTGTGTGGGTCTGACAAACGAACCGGGCTATGAGCCAATATCGTGAATGGTTGGTTTTAATGGGGTTTATCACTTGCTTTTTGCATGTAACACCTGTATATAAGGAAAAGGCACCTGAAGCACATTAGTGGGGTGCCGGAAAGGTTTCTGGCGGGGCCACTCCGATACTTAAGTTAGACTTAGAAATAGAGTGAGCTTTTTAAGAAGAATTGATATAAAGCTTTTGAGAGTTTAGATGAACATACCCCTACTGATACCTGATGCAATGTATTTATGGGTTTTAGAATGAGAAAATGCCTCCGCAATTCCAGGATAGTGACCACGAGCTATGTCGTGGGTGTAGTAATTGTCCACGTTCATCTGTCATGCGCGTTAAAGGCGGAAGGCTCGGGGTTACGGCAATCGTGGGGTTATACTCCTGAAAAATGGGTATTGCTCAAGTCATGGAGACTTGGTCTTTTCAGCCTTACGCATCCATCCGGGATGAGCTAATCCCTTGTCTCCGCGTTACTAGTCCGACCTCATCAAATCCTAATTATTCATATACACAAGAATAGCTCTAACACCCTTGTAAGCCTTAATACCCCTGGCTTCCTGGGGTATCAAACATCATTTTCAAATGGACTTGTTTTCCTGCACATGCCACCCTGCAAGAGTTCAGAAGAAAAGGGAATGTGTGAGAATTACATGTTAATGTAAGGCTAAATATATGGCCGGGGAAGAGCTTTATAAAGAGTATCTGCGAATCATCATATTATATACAACATGATTGCGAATGGAGTTCAAGATAAGAGAAATCACTATAAGGGCTCATACCACAAGATTCAATATATCTAGAGGATGTCATTGCAATCTCCATAAGGTAGGAAAACCATAACATGATACCACTGTCCATTTCCACGAAATGATAACAAGAAAGTCCATCCACACTTCTCTGAAAAAGCCACGTAATTAACTTACATTATTCTGCAATCATGGCTTGAATATTTCCTTAACAATAATCTAAACCATAAATTTTTATGCAATGCCAATTGACTATCGTAAAAAAAATCCATAACTAAGCAATGTAGCTAAATATATTCGAATCTAACATAGAAACCTGAGGATTCTTGAGTACTCTCTCTCATGTAAATTAGTAATTACTTTTTATGAATTTAATCAAGATGCCATGTAAAAGTAAAACATGAGATTACAAAATTTAAAACATTTCAGCGTCCAATGATCTTGTTATTATATTTTTTACTGAGATAAGTTCATAAGTTATATGTGATTTTTCATATATAACTCTTTTTCTTAATAAAAACATTATTTAATAATTAAAAATAATTCTATTCTATTCTTATTTTATTTTTTCGATATCAATCATTTGAATGAAATTGACTTTTTATTCCAATTTTATTTCATTCCAATTCTATTTTATTCAAGTATATTAATCATGTCCTAAATTTAACAAACGAAATCAATGGATATGTTTGGACAAATTTATTTTAGGAAAAAAAAAATTTTGGTCTTGTATGTTTGTCACTTTGCGATTTCAGTCCTTTATATTTTCAGATTTTAGTTTTAGTCTGCTATCTTTATTTTTTTTGACAATTTTAATTCTTTTTCCGACGTGGCGCTGACGTGGCACGAATTCAGTGCTGATGTGGAGCTGACGTGTACAGTGCCACGTAAGCATTTTCGAATAAAACATGCAGGTCTAAAACTAAAATGTGAAAACATAGATGAGCAAAATCGCAAAGTGACAAACATACAGGACTAAATTTGCAATTTTTCCTTTATTTTATGGTAAATTCAAATTTTTATCCATCATTTTAATATAAAATTTTGATCAATTTAATCAATTTCTCGTATAATCATTCAAAATTCTTTCTATTTATTTATTTACTTACTTAAAAAAACAAATAAAAAATTTGAAAATGCAGATTTTGAAATTCCGCAAGTCCATTATGCATAAACTTGGCTCCTTTTCATCCACAAACGCCACACATTGAAGCCACCACTGATCCACAATGTACACGGATTTATCCACACCGAATTCAGCAACAAATCCAAGCGAAAAGATTCAGCGCAATGTCTGTAGCGTCATCTTCTTCGATCCCATGCATCAAACTTCACAATTACACTTCGTACTCCCCGTCTTCTTCCTCTCCCACCCTCAAATTCACCGTTAGAAGCTCTCAAGCTGAGGGGCCCATCAGAAGACCGGTGGCCCCTACGCCAGTAAAGCCCGTGCCGCCGGCTTCTCCGCCGCCGAGTGCTCCTCCCAAGCCGGCGGTTGCGGCTGCTGGGGTAGACAAGAATGTGATTACCCTGGAGTTTCAGAGACAGAAGGCCAAAGAGCTGCAAGAATATTTCAAGCAGAAGAAGCTCGAAGATGATGATCAAGGTCCCTTCTTTGGTTTCATTGGCAAGAATGAGATCTCCAATGGCAGGTAATTAATGATGGGGTTATTGGGAAACCCTTTAATTTCTTACGTTTGTTTGAGATTTTCTTGAATTGGATTGGTACTATTTGTGTCGATTTTTTTTCCTCCGTGTATCGAATCCTGGGGATTGAAAAAGTAAAAAATATATATTTATATAAAAGCCAATCTCTCATGCATATAATAGCACAAGGATGCCAAACTAATCTCGGCCTCCCCTTTTCATAAGTCTGCTGGATCAAGTCCTAGTGAGTTATGTTAGAATATTTGTCGAGGGGGTAGAGCCACCTCGTGGGGGCTCGGGGCAACGCCCCCTGAAAGCTCTTCGGAAACATCACGACTGTTCGCGAGTGGATGCTTTGGTTCATGAATGGATACATTGTTTGACTAAGAGTCACACTCGTTCAGAAACATCTCTTAAAAGATAGCGTTTAAAACATGCCTTGGAGTTCATCATTAAATCCTTTCTAAATTTACGAAATTCTTCAACAAGTTGTAAGTATGGATTTGGACAATCCTCACATAGTCACATTAGCTAGTTTTTGAGTAGAGTTAGTACATGATCTGAATATGATACAGGAGTCTAGACCCACTGTTTTGAGTTGAGGGTTACCCTTTAATGTTTTGTAAGCTTCACACATCAAGTCCATGATCAGTGTGTAATGAGCCCAGCTCAACCAAACTCGATGAAATGAATCATGGGACGCGTACTATGAACACATCACACATGTACTATGGATACTCCAAGCTAGATGGATAAAGAAAGAGGAGAATGTATACTAATTTCACTCTTGCACTTTCTATGTTTCCCTCTTGGTTTTTCCCCTTTTCATTCTTAACAAATTAACAATTCTCTGTTTCTCATTGCTAAGAGGTCACCGTTGGAAGGTGACTTGATCACCTATATTATATATCACATAAACTCTTCGATGCATGTGGCCAATCAGTTTTACACAGTGGTTGAAGATGAGAATTTACAAGACACTGGCATGTGCACACTAGGTGTTATGAACAAATAAGTTTGAGTGATACTCTTGGTAAGAACCGAGTCAGCGAGGCGAACTGGAAAAATGGCCACAATCGGGTCAGTGGTCCATTGTAGGCTGTTTTAAGATATGAGGTGAGTAAAATGTATGAAATGTGGCTGCTGCAGGTGTTAGCCTCACAAGGGGTTGACAATCAATATGATTTCTCTCTGGGTTTTACAAATAATTAGGAGTGATTAACAAGATTGACTCACTCTTTCAACCATGCCACCTAATAGGCTAATCTTTTGGTTCTATACTTCATTTCTAGGCTCATAATCTAACACGATATACGTCTAAAAAGCAAAGAGTTGTAACTACGAGCTAGTTTCTACCAGAAAATCCAACGATTATTAGCCATACAGGCCCAGTTGGTTTTTACTCTTATCTGAAAGTGATTAATGTGCCAAGTAGTTTAACTGTATCCTTTCTTATATTTTCTTGAACTTCACTAAACATAATTCAAAATATGTTTTTGGTCTAAGAATCAGAATGTTGTTGTGTCGTGTAAAAATGCTTTGTAGATTAACTGTTATAATCTTGTTTTTTTGACTTGTTGGAGAATAATTATGATAATGTTATTGGGTTATTTGAGCAGATGGGCGATGTTTGGTTTTGCTGTGGGAATGTTAACAGAATATGCAACTGGCTCCGACTTTGTGGATCAACTTAAAATCCTCCTCTCCAATTTCGGGATTCTTGATCTAGAATGAAGTATCATTCTAATTTTCTTGTTATTTATTAGCTTTCTTGTTTGAAATCATATTGTAACTTGCATAAAGATTACAGAGTTTTGTTCGGTTTCCTGTTCTTTAATCATTGTGTTTTTTATATCGGCCAAATTTGGATATGAAAATTCTTAAATCCAAACAATATTTTACCAAGTGCGCACTAATAAACCTCCAAGCTACCTACAAACCATACTAATCAAGTAAATCACATCGGGCCATCCTCTCAGATGGAAATGGTTCGGCAGGGAATCGAAGTCATGAGCCATGGATGTATCAATGCATCATTAATGGGCTAAAATATGTTGGAATTATAAGTAATTGTGAATTTGTTTGAGGGGCAGCAAGTCAACAACAGCCCTCTCGTGATTCAGAAGCCCAATGTTTGAGCAGATAAGCCCATTGTTAAACTGCCACAAAAAGTCCATGAGCCCAAAACCAATCGTGTCCCTACAAAAATGATTTACCTCGGCCTTTTGCCCCACGTGTCAAATAATTTTTAACTTCCACCCACAAGAAATCATAAAATGATCATTCCGAATAAACTCATCTTACGTTGCATGATTGATTTTCAAATGTAATTATACCCGTTATTTTTTATTCATATTCATTTAATATTATTTTTGGTAAATTAATTTAATTTAAATGCATTTAATGTCGATTTTTGAAAAGCCAGCGGCGGCCCTCAGTAATTCAGATGGTTATATTCAGCGGAAGAAGCTAAGTGTAGGCACAAAATATGATCTTGATTCTTGAAACCGTAAATATTCCACTCTGCCGCCCCCTGCTGCCGGCCAAGTTTTTGTCGGATCATTCCCATATTCAAAACCTTGTCTTTTCACTTTCTCGTTGTTTTATTTTTATTTTTATTTTTCTGGTTTTTTTAATCATTAACAAAACACTTGTTATCTCCCCTTCTCCCACATGTCGTATTTTCCCGATTCCCTTGTTCTTGTAGAATTCTTGTTTTATTCAGTAGTAATGGTTCAAAAGCCAAGCACAAGTGGTTGATCAAAGGGCATTGGCAGTTTTGTTGCATTAGAAGTGTTTACTTAGTTTTTTTTAAAAAAATGGGGTGTGCGCAGAGCACTAGGCCTTCAATGAAGTCTCATCCACCGGAGCTCGAGAAGTTGAAGATGGAAAATGGGTATGTAGCGGCGAGGAGGTCGACCGGGCAGAGGCTTTCAAGGCATGAGTCGGGCCGGGTTTTGAGGCCAGAGAAGGGAAATGGAACTGTGAACGGGAAGGTGAATGTTGGGGACAAAAGGGACGTTAAGGAAGGGAATATGAGGGCTGCTGATGAAGGGAAAAGAGTAGTGGCAGTAACGGTGATGGGGGGAGTAATGGGAGTGGTTCTAAGAGAATTGAGTTGAATAAGAAGGATGAAGAAGATGAGTTGGTTGATGGTTGGCCTAAGTGGCTGGCACATAACATTCCAGCAGAAGTTTTGAAGAATATTGTTCCGAAAAGTGCTGATTCTTACGTCAAGATTGACAAGGTTTATATCTCCTTTCACTTACGTTTTAGTACCTTGAAGTTCCAAATATGTAGCTGAGTGCCATGATGAGTTATAGAAAACGAGATTCTTGAAAACATGCGGCGAATTTGTGGAGAATAGTTCCTCGATCAAGTGAGTTTCAAGAAGGCGTTTACGAAAACTTTAATGTGAGGAAAATCGTGTTGGAGTGAAGTCAAAATGACTCTTTCTTGTTGCAGATGCATTTCGTGTGTATATTTTGTGTACAAGACTATTTTTATTTAACATGAGATATGGCAAGAAATGTAAAATAAGATCTTGGTTGCTGAGTTAAATTATAATTATCCTAAGTTCGAGTCAGGTTGCTGTTTTCAGTGCATGTGTGGATACCATGCCTCTCCTGAGATGTTAGGCATATTTTTGGTGCTCTGATGCTGGCCAAATCCCCAGATATTTAATCATTATTAGGTCTCATTGCTGCCATACATTTTGATTTTTGCACAAGAAGAGTTTGATTTTATTTCAAAAAAGAAATGATTAGATGATCTTGGTTTTTATCATGCAGTTAGGTCAGGGAACTTACAGCAATGTTTATAAAGCTAGAGATAAGGAAACTGGAAAGATTGTAGCCTTGAAGAAAGTTCGGTTTGACACAACAGAGCCTGAGAGTGTGAAATTCATGGCGCGGGAGATCATTATTTTACAGAAACTGGATCATCCCAATATTGTGAAGCTTGAAGGATTAGCCACCTCAAGAATGCATTATAGCCTGTACTTGGTGCTTGATTATATGCATTCTGACTTATCCAAAATCCTCTCACGGCCAGAGGAGAGGCTCACAGAACCACAGGTTTAAGTATCTCTGCTGATGCTTTAATTTCTATGGATGCGTTTGCTTGAATTATTTTGGATATTGATGTTATAATGTGATATTTTATGCAGATTAAGTGTTACATGCAACAACTACTATCAGGCCTCCAGCATTGCCATGATCGGGGTATACTGCACCGAGATATAAAGGGATCTAATTTACTCATTGACAGAAATGGGATGCTGAAAATTGCAGACTTCGGGCTTGCGAATTTCTTTAACAGGGAAAAAAGACGTCCTCTAACTAGTCGAGTTGTCACCCTATGGTACCGAGCACCTGAATTGCTTCTAGGTTCCACAGATTATGGTGTAGGAATTGATCTGTGGAGTGCCGGTTGCCTCATGGCTGAGATGTATGCTGGCAGGCCCATCTTGCCCGGCAGAACAGAGGTAATGCAGTAAATTTCATGTAAATATGCATTTCTTTTTGGTTTTTTTTTCTAATGCCATGAGTTACATCACTACATGATGCATATTCAGGTCGAACAGCTGCATAGGATTTTCAAACTGTGTGGAACGCCTCCAGACGAGTTTTACAAACGGCTGAAGCTCTCCACGACTCTTAAACCTCCACAGTCATACAAGTCCAGCCTTAGGGAAAATTTTAGGAACTTCCCGTCTTCCTCAGTCGGCCTTTTGAGCATTCTTCTTGCTCTGGAGCCTGCATATCGTGGAACTGCAGACTCCGCTCTCCAGAACGAGGTAAGTGAAACAGGAATATACTACGTACTAATCCTTTCTTGGCATGAGCACGCTATAAAGAGTATTTTACCGTGATTCTTCGGTCCTTGACGGAGTTTATTGATAAACTATTCAATGTGACATCAATTATAATTGCAGTTCTTTGTAACAAGTCCTCTAGCTTGTGAGGTGTCTGGTTTGCCTATAATACATGTTGAAGATGATGACCAAGCTATGATAAATGAGAAGAGAAGGTAAGTTATTTAATATCGGCATCATTAACTGGTATCATATCCTGGTTCTAAGCCAGTGTAAATATATTCTCTTGCATGCAGACACAGGACCTATAAAGCTAGGCGTCGTTCTCAGTCACAGAGAGAGCAAAGGAAAAAGAGTCTAGCTTCCGAGGAACCTAAAGAAGTGGCTGAAGGACCTAAAGATGTAAGTTATTTATGACTTCACATCACATGTTGGTTGTGTTTGGGTAACAAAGCTTGATTGTTCCATCGATCAAATCAAATAGATTATGCAAAGGACTTGAAATGAATAACTATTGGAGCCCCACTATGCAGAGTCTTGCTTTATGTCCCCGTCTTCGGGGAGCTAGAGTATAACACCAACCAATTCTGAAGGCTGTAAATTGAACCCAAATGCTGTTGTCCTTGAGCTAAAAGTTATAACCGATACTTAAAAGTGTGGCTAAAATTTTTAAATCATACATTAACCAATCACCATGACCATGCTTTGATTCCAATGTCAAATTGATCATCTTCCCAATAATATACTCTCTCCGTAATTGCTGTACAACGCGTGAGACTGCGACTCAAATATTTTATACTGAACAATAGCCGTAGAATCATGCATCAATCACTATACTGGATACTCAACCACACCGAACAGCATTGATAATTGTTACCCCGACGAATCCATATGCTACAAGAGGCAAACTCGTCTTGAATGTGGGCTCAAGATCATTCTTCTGTTTAACTTTCTCGCACACAATATGTCACTACAGCTGATTAGGTGTAAACGAACTGAACTGAGTGAATAAGAAGAAAATTTTAAGACTTCAATTAGATATATTGGAGCTTGAGTTCGATCGAAGCTCGAGAATGTTAATGTTCTTTGCTTGAATTGGGTTTGAATAAAAGCTCGAGTTTGGCTCGAAATATTTGTGAGCTACTCAAATTATCTATTTAATAAATAATCATATTATATTAATATAATATTGAAGCTTGTGTGTCGGCTCGAAAAAAGTTCGAATACGTAGAGTTGTCTCAAATTCGATAATTTTGAATACAAATTAAATATTTGTCTGAGTCGTCTTGAAAAGCTCTTGAACTGCCTTGATTTGTTTACTACAGCTGATCAAACGTTTTCACAATCCTCATTTTCAGGAACTACCGAGAAGCACAGAGACATCAGTCTTTAGCACAGAACCTGGAAGCAGCAAATCAAGCTCTTCCTCTACAAACACAAAGCCACCAGGAAATGGGGAGAGCCCGGCTCTTTTATTTCCTTCCCATGCCGTCGTTCCAAGAACAGAAGCTCATCCTAACGGTACCAGGAATATCAAGAACCGGCCCCCGTTACCCACAGATAATCGACGTACAGTCAACTATATCTTGGATCATGATAGTACCTACAGATTGAGCACGGTGCAAAGGTCTGCATCCACTAGAGACTTTCGAAGTTCGGAGAACAAAAGCAGGCCTCGTTGATGATCAGGAGCACGGAAATGGTAGAGGGTGATGCGTTTTCTTGAATTTACTGTTTATTGTATTACTCGAGTGGCTAATTCTTTACTATCTATACTATATATATAGCTTTAGAGATGATTAAAATAATGGTAACTTTCTATTATATAAAACTAGATTAATCATCAGACTGAAGTGTCAAGAATTTGAAACGTTTTCGTCTCGTAACTTTGAAATTCAAAGTAGAGCAAGGGGCAGACAAATGTCAAGAATTTGACTCGTGTTTATATGTTGGATCAAGGTGCATGAGTAAAAACTGGCATGAGGGTTCGACGTCGCGCACTGGCTCAATATGGCTCCATTAGTACATATACATGCTAATCTTCTGTGTTTGGATTTCATCCTCTGCCAAATGGCCTAAAATAAATATTACATGTAAATTTATCCTCTCATCTTAAAACCTACATAAGACCCTTTAGCAGGTTGCTTCATTAGCTGCAGAATAACCTTTTGGCTCAAACTTTAAGATAATATCCGACAACCTTAAGCATTACACGTGAAAATCAAACAGGGATAATATGAAAGTCTGTCTATACACAGTGATAACAATTGAAAAACAAATATTATTACACATTGCCAATTAACTGTGTCGAATATCATTGAATTTAGACTTGATCCACTTGAAACTCTCTAAAACAGATGTCTTGACTTTACCTTGAGTGGTGAACATGTTATAGGAAGCAATCCTCTTCTTCCTCTTCATGTCTGGATCACTTGATGTGGCAAAGGATTGGCCGTTGTTCGCGGCCGGCCCGTTGAACGTGTACGTGTAGTTGGATCGACCTGAAAACTCGAATTCGGATGTGTACTGGGGATAGGATCTGCTCTTCTCCATCATCTTCCGATCATTCATTCGATTCTTGGGAAGGAATGTAATGTCTTGTATTTTCACATGGTTTATATCGGGGAATAAAGAGGGTTCAAAAGCCAAAAATTGCGTTACTTGTTTGACAACTTTTGCCTAAAGTAATCAACTTTTGCGTAGCATTTTTGTGCTTTTCGCCGCTCACGCTTCAAATCATGAATGCCCATTTCAAGTGATTATTGGTTGTGGGGACGTGCACTACTTGCATTTACAAAAACAATATTTATATATATACACAAACAACCATGATTATTTAGCTCCTAACCAAAAAAAAAAAAAAAAACCAATGATTATTTAGGAATTCATTTACCTCACCGCAATTAATATTGTGACTTGCGACTCGAGGTAATGGAGTTAGTGAAGTAAGTGTTTGATCATGAATCAATTCTTCCTATTAACATTTTTTTGGGTGAGTTCGTCGCACAAAGTTTGCCGCCTTACTTGACTTGGTTTATAGGTTAATTACCAAGTTCTGTTCATATCGATCGATAATGGTTGCATGTTCGCAACAACATTGAAGAAGGGTTGTGCTAATTTCCTATATGTGCAGTTTATCAGAGTTGTACATGACATGTTATAAACCTGAGAAAAATTTTAGAAAATAAACCCCCTTGAACAATAAAATGTGGTCATTTATTTTATGCAAGAATGTTATTTACACTCCAAAAATTGTTAATAACACTCCATATTACTTATTTAATCATCTACTAGACAATAATGCCCTTTTTAATTGTTTTCCTTATATAATATAACATTTTTATCTACCTTAAATAACCTAAACTATATTTTGTATGCCAATAACAAATTCTAATATTTTAATATTTTATCGTAATTTTTTAAGATATATAAAATTTTAAAATAACAAAAAAAATCTTAGTTTAATCTTGAATATTATAACCCAAGTTTTAGTAGGAACGTAAAAATTTATTAGTCAATTTTATCACAAAATATGTAGAATATTTAGGTGTAAAATTTTTTGATTGTCACGATCTTATATAAGAAATATGACTATTAGTCAAATCTTACTTTAAGATTAATTTTATTTATCAAATTTATTGATTAATATATCTTTATTTTAAAATTTCTCAAAATGAATAATAAAATATATAGATTAATTTGAATAGTTTTTTATGTCAACATAAAATGAATGGAGTTCAAATAACATTTTATTTTATAAAAATTATATTATCGTTAGTGGAATTTTTTTACACCTTTGATGTGCTATCCGTTCGAAAAATTCGGGTAGTTTGTCGTGTTCGAGTAAAACCTTAACTCAATACAAATATTTCAAGGCAGATATTGGGTTGTAAATTTCTACCTGATCGGGTCATTTGGGTACCAATTTATTTAATTTTTAATTTTTTTATTAAAATGATAAATAATATTATAAATTTAATTAAAATAAATTGTTGTTATTTTAGTTATATATTTTAATCAAGGATGCTAATATATTAATGTTTTTTTTATTTTTTGTTTAAGTATATTTTTAATTAACAAAAAAGTATAAATACAATTTAATAAATTTTAAAAAAAATCACGTAGTAACCAAATAGGAATAACCCGATTCCGAATTTCTCGACCCGACCATGTCTACCTCCACATGTATAATGTAGAAAAATAACAAAAAATATAAAAAAATAATCTAATTTTTAATTTAATTATTTAGTATATTTTATATCTTATTATAAGATTTAATGAGAATTTGATAATTAAGTTTTTTTTCAAAAAATAAGAATTTGATAATTCATAGTTTGTTTATATCTCAATTATTTTATGTATTTTTTTCTAAAATAGGAAAAAATATTTAATATTAATGTTATATTTTTTAAATTTATTTTCTTTCGTTATATGACAAAAAATTTATGAACCAATTTTTAAAATATTATAGTTTTATTTATTGTCGTACAAAAAAATTGGAATTGAACTTTTTAAGGAAAGTAAAGATAAGGGTAATATTGCCTAATAATTAATTAAATAGATTAGGTGGAGTGTTATTAACACTTTTTGAAGTATAAGTAACACTTTTCTTATTTTATTGGTTAGATGTTTATGTGAAACAAAAGATTTAACATCTATACCAATTATAAAAGTATGAACAAGTTCAAAGTTTTACATTGTGTATCATCAACTTTATTTATATCTATCTTGAGATATTTAACGGGAATGTTTTTTTGTAAGATTAATTATCATGATGATATAAAAATTGTCAAACTATGTGTATACTAGATAAAGATCTAATTTTCAAAAAGATTGAAATTTCAAAATTCTTTTGTTTTTATCTATTTGTAGACAGATGAATTGAATATAATTTTTTCATGAAAATATTAATCCGAAACTATTGAAATTCTAAAATTTGTTGGTTTGATTTGCTTGTGTGTGAAGTGAAATTAATTTTTTCCCAAAAACTTAATTTGTAGAATATTGAAATACCGAAATTCTTTTGTTTTATTTGCTTTTGAATAAAGTGAAAAGATTTTTCCTACAAGAACTTAATTTATTTAAGAACCTGATGTTAATATCCTTTATTTGACATAAATTAAGATTAATTATTTTAAAACTATGAATTAAAATAAAAAAAAGTCAAATAATTAAATCTTATGTTGCCGAGATTGGTGTCATAAAGAGAGTTCGACAATTAATTACATTTAATTAAAGTGATGCGTGCATTCTCGGATATGGAAGAAAAATAATTCTTATATATACTTAATAAGTATTTGTTTTTTTATATTTCTTTATATTATATATATATATATATATATATTCGTAAAGACTCGAAACTATAACAATTACTTTAGGAGAATAATCTTATAATTAACGAATGAGTATTTTTAAAAATGATATAAATGAAAAAAAAAGAAGACGTTCAACAAAAAAATCAATTAATAAAAGATATAAAAATACAAATGATTAATGAAGACATCAATCACAAGAATTGTTATTGAAAATGATGAGAATATTATTTTTTCATAAAGAAAAAAAGACGGACAACAGCATAAAAAATTGTAAAAAAGATTAAAGTTCAAAATATAACAAGAGTGAACATTTGACATAATAATTTAATTTATGATTAGAACATATTATATATATATATATATATATATATATATATTATATGTTTATTTTTTCATAAATAAATATCAATGGTAGTAAAATAAATGATTCGACGCTATGTATTATACTTTTTTTTTCTTAAATTTACTTTAATAACACTATTATGATATAAATATCTAATTTATACAAAATTATAAAATTGATCGTTAATATATTTTTCGACAATTATATATTCATTTAAATTTGTTACACATAAATTTTTTTGAACAAATATCATTTGCACAATTTTTATAATATATATTATAGAAATTATATCACGTTCGTTAAATTTACTATTGACTAAATGACTAAAATAAAATAAAAATTATTAATTTACAGGAGATTAATCTTTTCTCAACTTATTCTTTGAACAAGTCTTATCGACAATGAAAATGTACTCCCACGTACATCGTATGTATCTTTTCTAATTAATCTAAAATATAAATAACATATAATATAATAATATTAAAAAATACAATAGCATATAATAATAATAATAATATTCAAAATTTATCAATCATATCATATAATTAAAAAAAATTCAATTAATCATTTAAATATCATATGTTATGCGTTTTGACCCAAAAAAAAATGCTACCTAAATTCAAAGTTTACCAATAGAAAATATTAGGAATGAAAATTTAGAAGGGGACCAAAAAATTAAAACTAAGTTTACATATATAAACTAATAATTTTGATTTCAAGCACCATAGTGTACAAAATTTTAGTGAGTGATTGTTTTGTTTTTAGAAACCACTTAAACACGGGCGAAAATCCTACACTAAAAGGGTAGGGTGGTGGGATCAGAATTATACAACCTAAAACTGATTTTCAGACCTAAAAGTAATATATATTTTTTAATGACGTTAAGGCTGAGGCCGCGGCCTCTTGGACACGGCTGTGCAGTCTACAAGATGTACCATGCAACCCCATAGATTCAAGCACATGCAGCAAACAGGGATTAAAAAATCAAATAGAAATAAAATTTTCTACGTTCGGACATTGAAGAGTAGCTTAAAAACTCACTCATGCCATCCAAATCTAAAACAAGCCCACACATAAAAGAACATGTTTGAAAATATGACTCGCGAAATTTTCAAATCACAGGAAAAGGCGTGATTCTTTAGGTAAATGTGAAGAAAAATCAACATCAACATGCACATCATAAATCATAACCTCATCTTCGTGGAAGGCCCCGGAACACCCATCACAAAGCACAAGTTTCCCACCATCTGCAGATAACTTGTGCCCTTTCGACATGGAAACAGCGAATTCATGGAGGGACACCCCATTTGACGTGTAGATATGCATGTAGCTACAGAAAAGCTAGAAGACGTAAGGAAATTAAATGGAAACAACTAAATGTTAATTCAGGAAGCTGACATTGCACAGAGAGATAATCAGAGACCACATACGGTTTCCGGTGCGAGGCACGACCAGCATGAGCCTCAAACTGCGATGGACTAACCTGCTCAAAGTAGGTAAAAAGAAATAGTAAATCTGGTAAAATATGGAGCATTTCAAACACCACTTTAACACGAGTACCAGAGTGCGGCAGCAGCGACACATTATACCCCATCCCATTTTATAGCCATCACGCAATTTCTACAAACAGACAAGCGAGTGATTCCAATGCTGAATAATCTAAACAAATAGATAAATTCATTCACATAATGAGGGTGCGGGTGTAAGCAAATAATAACACATAAAAGCATCTATCTGAATCACCTTGCCATTAGAATAATAAGCAACTTCAGTTCCATCTGGTAATCCACCATCTTCAAAGACCATCCTATGCATTGTCTGATACCTGCGACTACCCATGAACATTTTTTAATATGATATGTAGACAAAGTATAAATAAGACAATGAGGTTCCTATGTGATTCAGAAAAAAACACAGCTTAAGTACAGACTTTTTAGTAACTTTTGATGAACTCTTTGATTTCATTGATATGTGTGAAGATCCACTTTTTAAGGGCCTGGAGAGTGACGCATTTGAACACCTATACACCACAATGGAACAGTTAAAGAGATTATTTAGTACTACAAATCAAGATATGCAAAGAATAGTTATAAATACCTACTTCTTTAAGATCTTTCTCGTATTGATGTCTCTCATGGTTCCATTAGCACGTAAATCAGAAGATGACTTCAAATGGCTTGCCAAAGCACTTCCAGAAAACTTTGGGACTGGTTGATGAGGACTTGAACTGAGCAGAAAGAAATCAAAAGGAAGGAAAAGTTAAGGTTTAAAATGAATGAATAATTCAATAGCCAGGAACAAAAATAAATGTCTGTAAAGGGGAAAATAAAATGCCCACATTTTCATTATCTTCTGCTGGCCCCTTCTTGATGAAATCTGCAATGGGGATCTTTTTGGAGATTTTAAATTAGACGCTAACTCTAAATGCCTGTAAAGGGAAAACAAATGGAACACTTTTACCTTTCCATTCTCACTGAAAAGCAACCAAGGAAATAATTGTGAACTAAGACCAAAAGATGATGCATACTTTCTTCTATTTCTTCCTCGACGACTCTTATTTTTGGGAGTGTTACGCACCCCATTATCAGAAATTGTCAATCCTAAAAGTGGCTCCAAAGGCCAGAAGTGCCGAGGCAACGATTCGATTAATAATACGAGAAGTACCTAGCTTTATGATTATCGAACTCGAGTTCATCAAATTCAATTATCTATTTGTGTATGATTGACGAAGCTAAAAACAAAAACTCAAATGGCACACCATGATACAGAATTACATATGCATTTACTGTTTAAATTTAGGAGCTTCCATATATTAACTTCCCAACGTTAAAGGAGATAAGAGGTAAGTATAGAGCTTTTGGAGTCTTAAAATCAGTGGAATATCAAGTTTGACATTAATATTTACAACTTCAGGATATAATTCATTCCCAAAAATCATCATGCATTATTTTTATTTTACCATTCGGACCTCATTTCAAAATCTGGCAATCTTTTACCCCTTTCAAAAACTTCATATTTCTTAAAGTAATTCAACTTTATAGTACTCCCAGAATTAAAACTTCCATCTTGTGATATAAAATTTTCAACAGTCTCAAATTCATTAGAGTCAGATAGCGTGCTACCAGCCAACGGAAAAGAGTTCGGGTAAAGAAATAATCGTCGGCGGAGAGTACCTAGAGTTTGCACATTCTGTATCAATTTCTGAATTCTCAATAATCATGCAAGAATCACAAAGCGGTTCCACTTCTGAAGCTGCTGCAAGAAATGTTCCTAGAATCCAAAAACATCATTTTTTTTCTTCAACGTGTATTAGAAACCAACAAGCAGGAGTATATTGCAGAAACAAATTTATGCACACCCTGGCAATTCATGCAAACAACAGATTCTTTCACAGACATAGGGCCTACGAATTTATGAATTGTCTCTTCTAATGTCTTTACAGATGACTTTCGGCATTCTTTGACAACATCAAGGAGGCTTTTCCCATTCTCTAAGCATATATACTGTGAGGCACGCCGCTGTGATTTACATGCATGGATCTCAAACTGACATGGTGGAACTACCTATAATGTAAATATCTCTTGAATACATGCTGCTCATAAACAAAAGATGAGAATTGGACTGAACCGAGAATTTTAAGAAATTCAAGTGCTTACCCTAACTCCCTTGCATGGAGTGCAAAAACACAAGATTCCAGTATCTTTTATGCTACCACGTAGTGGAAATCGCTATAAAGATGATATGTCCAATCAGATGCAACACGCAGGAAAAAATCTTTGGGCGAGGAATTGAAATCTCATTGTTAAAGTTACATCTAAAAGTTTTACAGTTCAAGAAAGTTTCCCTTCTGGACTAAATACAAATTCATGTGAGTATTCATGCATCTCAGTCCAATCCAGTTTCCATCAGTTGGATTAGCATGTGTAATGCACATATGCTCTTTTCATCATAAAACCTTGTGAGAGAACAAACATATAAGAATCATTTTCATCACATTTTTCATGAAATGTTCCAGCCGCGTAAGTTTATTATCCTCGTTCATTTTATAAACCCCCCTCGGCATTCATCTTGACAGATACGTGGTACATCAGGACATTGATGATTATAGTAATTTCAATTATTTAATCGCAATAATGTAGCAATAACCATGATGGACAAATTATTTAAAAAAATTTAAGAAGAGAAAAATCATTTGTATTTCCTTGGCCATCTTGTTGGATTTTAAATATCCTGTAGATTTCAAAAAAAATCAATTGTCTTTGTTAAATACTCATAAATGATAGCATATGAAGATTACATGACATGCATTGTTCAATTGAATAAGTCAACACATCACCTCCCAATTCATGAAAATCAATTGCTTTTATGTAGTAGTCAGTGATAAGTCATTCATATGGAAAGAACAAAGCAACAAAAATTAATTTTATACTTTTTGTCCATTTATTTTTAGTTTATCTGTCATACGGCATACCCAAACAATCATGACAAGATCAATTTGTGTCATTGTTATATTCTGCAAAAGAACAGGAAAGCCTACGTCGTTAGTTTGATTTCAAGGAATAGTTAAGTGGCTACTAGCACAAAACTACACTTGAGATGTATTTGCGGATCCATCCATCATCTATTGATCAATTTTAGTTTCATTTAAGAAGTACTAAGAAACTATAATTACACTCCAAGGAGGAATTCTAAAAAATTTTATGTATCCTATCTGTGAAATTATGCTCTATTTTAATATTTCATTGGAAGGAGGAAGGATTTTTCTCCTGAGGAAAAAATGGAGAAAAGATTGTTCAACAGAATCCAGCTCCACCCCTACTTATCTCCCCATCAGAGAGCCAGTGTGAACAAATTGGACAGATGGAATAACAACTTACTAAAAATTTGAAGTATAAAATGATTCAACACCCGGAAATGAAATTAAAGGGTAATGTTAATGCTAGTGCTAAAAACAGTAACGATAACAAATACAAAATTTTAAGAAAACTGGATAGCCTTCCAGCAGAAAAAGGTTACAGAGAAGAATACCCTCTTGCCGCCATTGTAGAAAACTGGATACCCTTCCAGCAATCCAGTCCCAAAGAGCTCCTTCACCGTTGTCGGCCTCCCTTTTGTCGCAACCTTCTTAGAAATCTCCATCTTCCTTGAATTCGACTCCTCGCTCTCCAATACCTCCACTTCCAAAGACATTGCATCTTATCCTTAGACTCAATTATCGACCTCGTAAACCTTCTTGTTCCATTGCTCCTCGCCACAGCTGCAGCCTCAACGACTGGCTCCTCTTTCACTTCAATCTCCACCATTTCACCGTCTACGTAGCCAGAATCACCCAAATTACCCTCGTTTCCACCCGCATACAGGTTATCACCACTATGTTCTCCAACTTCACCATTAGAAACGACGGCCCCGTCACCTTTGCTGCGAATTCCCAAATGACTCCTCACTTCACCAAAACACAGAATTCCGCCCCCACTGGTACTAATATGAACCGAACTCTCAATTTTCAACCCTAATTCTGGATTTATCACTGTTTTATCGCCCACTTCCATGATTCCCTGAATCCACTGATGATGTGCAAGTGAACACAGCAACAGATGACAAAGACGGGGAGTTCTTAGCTACCCTCCGGGGCAGTGCCCGGAGGGCAATCCAACGGCCCGATGGTGATGTGCACACATCCGGGGTCGTTGGATATGGCAGACCGGCACTGCAGGTCTGCCAACATAGAATTTCCGGACAAACTATGATTTCAAATATCACCTAAAGTGCCTTTTGGCATTTTGCAAAATTTATGTTGAAATTTTTTTTTTTACGCTAGTTTTTTATTTGGATTATTTATGAAAAAAATATTATTTTTAATGTCAAAAATATAAATTTTTATTAATGTAAATATGAACAAAGTTGACTCATCTCACAAATAAATATCGAATAAATATATGTGAAATCATCTTACAAGTAACATTACTAATATACTCTGTTTTTACCATATTTTATGTTGTATCGCAATTTTCAGTTTTTTTAATATTCTTAAATGAAATCAAGTATAGATTGATATTAGTTGATTTTTCATCCATATGGACTGATTTTCGGTTTCTTTTAAGTTACATAAATTAATTTTCGATTGATTGTTTGGTTCATAACTTCATATCGACTGATGTCGAGCATGCTGATTTTAACTGATTTTGATAAAATGTCGACAATTGTCAATTGCTTTTCACTAAACCAGTGTCGACCGAGAATGCTGACTTTGACTGATTTTTACAAAAATACCGACAGATATCAAATATTTTTCACATTATGTCGACAAACATCGACTGCCTTATAATTTTGTATGTATTTATATATATTTATTGCTAATGATAATAATTACAAATAAAAATATCAATGGTGTAGCGGTCAAAACTCTCGGAGAGCTTAGGTTCAAAAACCTTGAAGACAAGGAGAGTTGAGGACAATTAGGTTTTTCCTATACTCAAGAATAACTATTTTATTATTCATTGAATGTACATAGTGGTTTGATGGAAATCGTTGGTATGTAGTTCAGTTTCAATACCTGATGCATAGTCTATATAGAGAGTAAGCTTTGATTCCATCTTAAGTACTCTTCGTAAGAGATGGTCCATACTAGATTGAAGTAAAATTTTCTTATTATTTCTTCGACTTTTTTCTGAAATAGGTAATTGTATTAATATTGTTCGCAGTCGATATAAGTACAAAAAAGATTGTTTTCTCTTGGATTTGATTTCTAAACAAAACTTGTAGTTAGTAAAGCAAAAGTGCTGAAAAATTAAACCGTAAGTATATATAAATTAAAATAAAGGATCTTGAGTGAATTTTCATATATTATATGAGATAGGTTCATTCATCGATAATTTATGACAAATATAGTAATTGGTTTTGTCCACTTCAATATAAGTAGGTTAGTTATCAGTAAATATTGACAAGTGTTAGGTTACAATTTATCATTTTAAATTAAAAATTTTAGTTATCATATTATTTAATTTATTTTCGCCACATGTAATGTTCTAGAGAAGTTAGTCATCACTTGTTTATGCTACGTGTAAAGTAATTTTCATATATGTATAGAGTATAATCTGGAGCTCTTAATAGGTCTTTACATATGTTTTACAGTTAAGAATTTTCTATACTAGAAAATACCTATTTTATTATTCACTTAGAATATGTTTGTCTAAATTTATTAAAAATATCTTATAAGCTCATAGAGCTTACAAGCTATTTTATGAGTTTATAAGTTGTTAGTGCTTATTTTAAAAATAAATTGTTAAAGTGTTTGAGTAAACTTATTTTAAAAAACTTAAAGATGTTGATATGTTTGATATTAAAAGATATTTTTATTGTCAAAATTACCAACAATAGTATAATGTTATGAACATAATGTTTCGATTTATACATATACGAAAATAATTTTAGAACAAACCTATATTAAAAAAATAAAACTAATTTAATATTTTAATTTAGAAAATTTTATGTTATTTTTCTCTACTTTTAAAAAATAATATTTAATTGATGAAGAATATGATGGGGATTTATGAAAGTATTCAAGGATATTTTGGAGACGGAGAATGTTAAAATAAGATATTTTTCAAAACAATAAGGTCATCCTTACTTTTTTAAAAACAACTTATAAACTATCAAACAACTTATTTTGACAACTTATAAACTTTTTGAAATTTTTTTTACCACAGAAATTTTAAGAGCTTATAAGCTCCAAAACAACTTATAGAGCTCATAAGCTCAGCCAAACACCTCTTAATAAGTTAATATACATATTGGTTTTGATAGAAATTGTTGGTATCTAGTTTTGTTTCAATACCAATTGAATTGTCTAGCAGGAGAGAATACTTTGATTCCATCTTAAGTAATTTTTGTAAGATAACGACTCAACTAATTGAAATAAAAAATGTTAGAGGTACAACAAATATCATGTACAACGATATTTACAACAATAATATCGTGAGATTTTGTTATTTTGTCACGAGATTTTGTATTTAATGTATCGTGAGATTTTGATATATTAAATTCTTGTATTGAATTTTTTGTGTTGTAAAATTTGTTGTAAATTTCGTTGTACATGTAGCATCACTCAATTGAAATAACTAAGAATACATACTTTGAATTTATAAGAGTGGAAATAACAAGGAAAAATGTTGAGCATGGTAAAAGTGAAAGAGATTTAACTATCTGCCTAAAATTGAACATGAAGATATGATCATCTTAAAACTTATTAGATGACAAATCTATAAGCAGGTTATTAGAGATTTGAAAACAATATATTCATATTGAATGCTTGACAATGATTCTAATGGTCTTTATACATGTAGATTTCATGATAGTATAGTAACAAAAATAAATACATGGGAAATATTAAGATCGAGAAAATATTGTTCCATGGTCTGAAGTAGTTGAACGACAAAAAATGACATGAAAGTTTTAAAAATATTCATTCATTTTATCAAATGAGTCTTTGCATCCATCATTATTCATTTTTAGAATTTGTAAAATACTGTTGTACAATCTATATCATTCGTTTGTAGATGTTGCAAAATATTGATGTACAATCCATACATCTTAATGTTATTTACCAAGTCTACAACAAGTCCATCAATCATATGTTTCAGTTAGAAACAAACTCCCTAATTTATTAATGACTATATAGGATAAACTTGAGAATTTTTCCAACGACACAAAAAAGGAAAACAGAGTAAAGAGTGATATTTCTTGGATCTTTACTTACAAAACAGTTGCATCAATTAACTTCATCAAGACGCGAATAGTTACAATTCAAGAAAGTAGAAAAAACATGTGTCATTATACTCATACTAGAGAAGGAATGTATAATATAAGACAAAACTCTCTTCCAACCAAGTGACATGGCCTCGAATAGCCAAATCAAAGCAGCAAAAATCACAATCAATTTTCTGATTCAACCCAGTGTTAATTAACGGAGAGTGTAAATTCTCTCAGGCCGAGCACACACGAATCCAGGCATCTTCTCCATAGCTTTCAAATGTTCTGGAGACATTATTGCTGCAAATCCCATGAAAACAGTGTGGTAACAATATATGACGCGGGGTTCCTCGTTCGAGCTCGAATTCGTCTTCTTTGGCAAAAAAGAATGGTACCATCGGTCAAGATCATCCTCAAAAGTAGTCGAATCCGGCGGGCCGTCCAAAGGCAACTCAACATGAACTATATATGTCTTTAAATTGCTGTCTTGGTCACCTATAATTACATGAAGATTGAATTTGCATGAATATAAGAAAAAATGTGAGAAAACCCATAGAGTGAAATCTTGGGATTATGCAAATTAATTCTTGCAAGAATTGAAGAGTTTTTAATAAGTGATAATCAGTAGGATTGTAATGGATATTGAATGTTTAAAATCATTTTATATAATTATAGTAGAACTAAAATTAAACCTCCAAAACCACCACCTTCGTAGCTTTCGCCACCGTAGTCACCACCTTGATAGCAGCCATAACTGGAACCAAAACCGACGCCGCTATGAGATTTTTCTGTTGCATAGTTCACCTTTATCTTTCGGTCATAGAGTTCCTAGATGCGAGTTCAACCATATATAATTAATTAAGCAAGTTTATTGAATTATATATGCATGAAAAAGGAATTATTTAAACAAAATGCCTTTGCTGCAAGAGCTGATCATGTTCATTTGTTGGATTGTAAAATTTTAAAGACACGTAAAAGGTCTTCTACAGGCACATACCTCGACTAAGTAAATTTCTCTAACTCTAATTTAAAATACGTACCACAGTTCATATGTTTAAATATTAATATAGTAATTCAATTAACATAGAAGGAAAGGAAGACTCATGCACCTTTCATTGCCCAACTTCCAAGATACAAGTTAATTTGCAAGGAAATTATATATGCTGATGATATCATAGCCATAGGAACAAGCAAAAACATACCGTAAAAATATGAAATAAGGAGACTATATGACATTGTTTGGTTTGATGTATTATTAATCTATGTATAACTTATCCCAATCAATTTCGTCTTATTTTCGTTATATTATTTATCTATTTATTAATTAATAATTTTACATCAATTAAATCAAATAAATTATAATCTATTCATCAAATCAAATAATGTATTAACTATTTTTTCTTATTTATTTTTAATTTACATTATATTGCTTATCTCTGGATTACTTATCATATCACTCAAACCAAACTGTGCCTATATGTATATTGTATCTGCCGCAATGGTTTTATTTACAGGCCAGGTAGAAACAAATTTTAACACATGCATGTGACAACTTTCGATCGGAAAATTGTAAACGACAGGAGAAAATCTATTAACGATAATAAAAAGCATTTAAGATCCGTATAGACAAACATGATGATATATATAGTAACAAGTGCATACCAAAAATGTCAAGCTTCGATCAGTGACCTACCGGTGTTAGGATCAGTGATAACTCTAGCTGTAAAACCAAAAAAAAAGGAGAAACCATTTTGTCCAGTACTCGATGAACATCACTCTCAAAAATGAAGGAAAATATATATAAAGGCCGATGAAACTCTCTCTTTCGATTGTTTAGCAGAGTACCAGCAACAGTCTAGATGGATGGATCCTCGAGAACCATATATAAAATAAAGAAATATTATTCGTGAATGCAAATCAAAGAAAAAGATTATATATATATATCATCAAACTCATGTCGGCAGTACTGTTATATGAGAGACCTACAGCGCGCGGACAACAAGATTAATAAAACATCATGAGAATTAAGCAAAATATTAATTAGTAGTTCAAACTTTGTTAAAATCCGCATAACCACTCACACCTCCGACAAATATCTTTGATAAGGTGGACACAAAAACCGAAGGATTGGAGGTACTTTGTTTCAGGACATTCCCAACTTTCTTCAGAAAACCCATCTCAATACTAACCCTAAAATCTAAAAGAATAAACATGCAAAATCAAAATTAGCGTGAATCATATGAACATAGGCAGCCTGCAAAAAATAAAAAAAAAAATAATTCATACTCATCTTACAAATTAGAAGGAAATAAAACATACATTAAACCCTAATCTAGAGGAGGACAAAATGTGAAATATGTTAGAGGTGTCAAAATGGGTTAGGCCCGTCCCGTCATACAAATTGGTGGGTTGGGTTGACAATTTCTCAACCCGCCAAAAAGATGGGCCAGCCCGCACCGTTCCGCCTAATGATGGGTTGTGGTAAGTAGCGGGTTGGCCCGCCCCACCCCTCCTAATGATGGGTTACGACGGTTGTGGGTCGGCCGTCCCATTGACCCGTTTTGATACCTCTAAAAGTGTTCATATATCATTAAGGATTTTTCCCCGAGTTTAGTTGGTCTCCTTGTTTGTTTTGGTTAGGGGTGATCACGGTGCGGTTTGAGCGAGTTTTTCATAAAATTCAAACCGAATACAAAATAAAATAATAATCCAGATTTGAGTCATGTAATCACATACAAAAATCGCAAATCGTATTTGTGGGTATTGGGTAGGAAAGTTTTGCTATGCTGCCCACCAATCGTGTCAACCTCTGTACCCACCATGCATAACACACTCAATTATTGTACAAGGTGGGCACAGACGGTTGGTGGGCACCATAGCAAAACTCTTGGGTAGGATCATGTAACCTAATCAACTAACTAATATAATACATCGACTTACCTCTTGCACAATATACTCGAAGTCTTGAACAAATTTTTCAAGAGAATATATGCTAAATGTTGAGGATTAAGAAAAATTTGAAACAAGAAAATAAATTAATTACTTTGACGGCTGATGAAGGAATATGTCAATATGGTGAAATTAGGTTATATTTTAGAAGTTAATTTAGGTTAAATATTTATTTTAAATGAATAGAAAGATTTTTTCTGAGGTAAAAATGGATAGAAACATTTTAAAAACCAAGAATGACTTGTTTTTTTGTATCCATTTTTCCGTAAGTGTTAATTTAATTTGAATTAAACTCGTGATTATATATAATTTAAAAACTACTTTTATTTAATTATGCGGTGTAACCAATTCGGTTTTTTCCCAATAAAATTGTCGACCACAAAATTGATTCATTGAATATGAAGGTGTGGTGCGCGGTTCGATTGGATTGATTTAAATTATTTTTTATTAAATTTGATCGACCTTAGTTTTATTATGTTTGGAAGGAAAAAAAGAAAAAGAAAAAGAGAAAAGTCAGCCATCCACGTCATCTTCCAACTCGATAAAAATCAGGGCAATCGTATTCGTACCGCCGAAAAAAGTTCCATTCCGCCGCAAAGTCGCCGATTTTACGTCAACTGACGGCGTGTTACTATAACCAACATTTTGGCCGGAACTTAGACACGGCAGTGGCCTCGACTGCGAACCATGCAAACCAGAGTGAAAAGGGCGAGGCGTTTGCACCCTCTCCTTCCAGTGAAATTCCTTTATCCGCCTCCCTCCAAAGCCTTCTACTGCTCCTCATCTGTAGAATCTGAAACTCAAGCCCGGATCCATGAAGACTTGCGGAAGTTCCAGGTTTTAGTTCAGCAGAAACGCACCGAAACAGCGAAAAGGCTCCTCCGAGAACTAACGACGGTATACTCTGTTTCGCAACTATTCGCTGCCTTCTCGCAGTCGTCGCCTCCTGCAAGCGTGAAGCCTGTTTTTACCAATACGCTTTTAACAATTTATGCTGAGTCCAAGCTCTCCAATGAGGCTGGCCAACTGTTTAGTTTGATTAGAAAAGATGGTAATTTCCCCTCCCTCTCTGCTTTTAATTTGTTTCTGGAATCTTTGGTGAATTTGAGTCAGTTTAGAAAAACCGTGGAGATATTTAATGAAGTCGTCAATGTTGGTATTTGGGTGGACGCGTTTAGTTACGGGAAAGCTATACAATCGGTGGTGAAGTTGGGCGATTTAAAGAAGGGTTTGGAGTTGATGAATCAGATGAAGAGATGCGGGGTGAAGCCGAACGGTTTTGTGTATAATGTTTTGATTGGCGGGTTGTGTAAGGAAAAAAGATTGAACGATGCGAAGAAGTTGTTTGAAGAAATGCTCGAGAGGAAAATAGGGCCAAATAGAGTGACTTATAATAGTCTAATTGATGGGTGTTGTAAAGCTGGGGATTTAGAGGGGGCATTTGATTTCAGAGAAAAGATGAAAAATGATAAAGTGGAACCAAATGTTTCAACTTATAACACTTTGCTTAGTGGGCTTTGTAAAATGGGAAGAATGGACGAATCCAACGGGATTTTGGAGGAAATGGCAGCCTGTGGGTTCGTTCCTGATGGATTTACTTATAGTATTCTTTTTGACGGACACATAAGGCGTGGGAATGCAGAGGCTTCAGTGGCATTATATGAGGATGCCACAAAACAAGGAGTGAAGATTAATGAGTATAGCTGTAGCATCTTGTTGAATGGATTATGCAAGGAAGGTAAGATGGATAAAACAGAGGAGTTATTGAGAAAGTTTAAGGAATCGGGGGTTGTCTTGACGGAGGTGATGTTGAACACCATTGTTAATGGGTACTGCAAACTAGGACTTATGGACAAGGCATTTCAGGTTATTGATGAAATGGGAATTGCAGGGGTGGAACCTAGTTGCATCACATATAATGCAGTGATCAGCAAATTCTGTAGTTTAGGTCAGATGGATACTGCAAACGAGTGGTTCAAGAAGATGGTAGATGATGGAATTTGTCCAAGTGTGCAGACGTATAACACCTTAATAGATGGCTACGGACATAATTGTCAGTTTGAAAGATGTTTAGAGATTCTTGAGGAAATGGAAAATAATGGGATTAAGCCTAGTGTTGTCACCTATGGCTCTGTGATTAATAATTTATCCAAGAAGGGGCGGCGTCTTGAAGCGGAAGTCATTTACCATGACATGCTGAACAGAGGCATTTCTCCAAATGTGCAAATATACAATATGCTGATTGACAGCCACTGCATGGGAGGAAGTACTGGAGATGCTTTCAAAGTTTTGGATGAGATGGTAAAAAGTGATGTATTGCCAACCATTGTGACATACAATGTACTAATCAATGGGCTCTGCAAAAAGGGTAGGGTTGTCGAAGCTGAAGAAATAGCCTCTAGTATCGTGAGTAAAGGCTTAAGCCCTGATGTCATCACATATAATTCATTAATATCTGGTTTCTCAGATGCTGGGGACCTAGAGAAGTGTTTGAAGTTATACGAGAAGATGAAAATTTCAGGCAGTAAGCCTACAGTAAACACATATCATCCTCTCATAAGAATATGCAAAAAGGAAGGATTAAGTCTTGTGGAGAAATTAGTTCTAGAAATGTGCCAGAGAGATCTGATTCCAGACCGAATTTTGTACAACGAACTCATCCGTTGTTGTGTTGAGCATGGTGACATTCAGAAAGCAACTGCCTGGTACAGTGAGATGTCGAATCGGGGAATTCCTCCGGACAAGATGACTTATACTAGCTTGATCATGAAATGCTTAAAAGAGGGAAACCTGCAGGGTGCAAGGGATCATTTTGATGAACTGTGTATCAAAGGATTGGCCCCCAATGATGAAACTTTTAATATACTAATTGATGGCCACTGCAAGCTTAAGGATTTTGACGGGGCATGCCTGTGGTACAAAGAAATGTTGAAGACTGGTTTTCTACCATCTGTTCATGTTTGTAACGAGGTACTTTCTGGCCTTAAAGAGGAAGGAAGATTAAAGGAGGCTGAGACCATCTGCGATGAAATGAGTATCAAGGGAGTTAATGTTTTGAGCTTGAATGAGGTTCATCTTTCAGCTGCTGTGAAAATGTAGTCTCGGAGCTTTTCAGATTCTAATTCTGTTTCCTTTATGGCTGCTCACTGCAGAAAAATATGTGAGTCCCTGCTCCCTTTTCTATGAGACTGTGTTCATTCATGCCAGTTGAAGCTGGATAAAAATGAGATGGATACAATTTGCTTTTTGATAAAAAAAATAATTTCATATTTCCCTAGGAGCATCTTTATGCCATTTTGGTTCATCATTGCCCGAAAGATTTTCATCACATCAGTGTTTCACCTATTTTATATCCATTTTAACTGTTCGAGTGTTCTGTGTTTTCGCTTGCAGGCAGTGAACTCCCAATGTTGTAATCCCTTGTGATATTTGATTTTAAATTTTGGTCAATAAACTAATCGAGCATGACAATCTGTCAACTATCAATTACAAGGGGCAGAGCATTGATGTTACTGAGGTAGATGAATGATTTGGAGAGTTGAAGCAATGATGTGAGTCATTACAAGTTCCAGGTAAGGCAAGTGCATGAAATTGCTCTTTCAGTGTTATTATTGCAGTTATTTTAAGTTTATGTTCTTGAGCAACTATAGTTATTGCCTTTGAGAAAAGGCAGTTGAAAGAGAGAAAATTATCCTCATCTCCGTTCTGGGGGCGTTCACCCCCATTTGCTCGCAGAAACTCCTTCCTGTGTTCGTGGAAAAAGCTGCTAAGTTTAAGGCGAAAGGTTTGGACACTATTGCTTGCTTTCGGTCAATGATGCATTTGTGATGAAGGTGTGGAAGGAGAATTTGCTAGTGGGCGCTGAAGTGATGTTACTGAGCGACGGAAATGGGGTTTTACGAAGGCAATTTCTCCGGACCTCCGCTGCATATGGTGAATTGAGCACTCTATGACATATTTACACTGGCTGGCATTTTTTCTCATGTACCTCACAACCCAAATACTTATTGGGACATCGATTGCGTGTTGGTTCAAGTTTGCATATCTCTTGTATCAGATCGTCATAGCTGTAATCCTCACTCACAACCTAAATACGCTCAGTCTATTTATGTCAGAATTATCATTGGATTTGAATTTACTTTCTGGTTAGAATCTTTATCAGGAAAATTTAAAACTATGTTGTAATTCATGAACTCGTGTTAAATTTTTTTTTCCTATTACATGTGAACTTGAAGTTTTTGTCATTTAATCAGCACTGGGTAAACCTGGATATTTGATAAAGTCTTGTATTAATGTAATAACTTATAAATCATGTTAATCGGGTAAAGCATGTGAGACTCCTATGTTCAAATTATTCAATGTTGCTAAAATTTACTCGGCAAAAAGAAGCATACAGAATGTTTCAAGTTCCAACAGTTGAATCATTCAACAACAATGAAAAAATCTATTTCTACGTTAAAAGAACGAATGGTGGTAAAGTTTTTGTATTGTGTATTTACTAATTGCATTAGCATTAAATGGTATAAAAATTAGGGTCAAATTTTGGATATTTAATTTGTGGATAATCAATGTGTTGCTTATTTATTAAATTAGTGCATTTATTTTTTGAATCATTGAATACAACATTTTAATTGATTTTCATCATATTCCTAAAGTCATTCTAAAGAAAACATGAGAAAAAAATTATAGATATAAAATATTTCTATCATCTATTTTTTTAATATAAATCATTTAATTTGTGCATTTATATTTTGACTCATTGAATACAATATTTTAATTTATTTTCATCGTATTCCTAAAGTTATCAAAAGAAAACATGATAAGAAAATTATAGATATAAAATATTTCTACCATCTATTTTTTTGTTTTTTTATAAATCATTTAGTTGATGTGTTTATTTTTTGACTCATTGAATGTTACTGATTTTCGTCATATTTCTAAAGTCATTCTAGAGAAAACATGAGAAGAAAATTATAGATATAAAATATTTCTACCGTTTATTTTTTTTAGAATTATATTTGAATTTTCTAAGTGAATCATACTTATTTTAATAGTTATTAGGTGACGTGCACACACAATTTGTGCAATATAATAAATTAATATCATGTAGGAATGCCATGAAATTACAGTATAATTAATTAGTTTTCACAATATCGACATATATTTTCTCTATTTTCGATTAGAATATTTGTTACATTTCTAAAACTAAAAAAAAATATAAATTGAACACAAAATTTTACCCCTACCATAAATGATAAAACGGATTGAAGAAGATGGTTGGTGTTAAAATAATGGATTGAAAACTGCTTCAATAAATAAGGTGAAATAATGAGTGAAATTACAGTATAATTTGTTAGTTTTCTCTTCTATTTCATTATTTTAAAGGTTATTATGGAATTTCACATAGTAATACCAAAATTAGTTTTTATACACTTCTCTTGCTTTATTAATTAGTATAGACGAATATTATCCGTGATATTTTTTTTATCTTGAAATATGTAGAAGTATGAGGTAAATTAAGAGGTAAAAAAAGCTCATGTGATTATATCTTTGGTTTTATATACATCATATTGCATTCATAAAGTTAACCATATATAATATTGTAGCATAAGTGCAATCAATGAATAAACTATTTGATATATTTTATTTATTATTGTTGAAATTATTAACGTCATTTCCCACTATCACAATAAAAATAATTAATCATTTAAATTTTTTAGCAATATTTACACTTCTACAAAAAATTTATTTAAGATAATATATGGATAAAGATCATTGATAAGTACATTTTGTATGCATTAGTTCGTGATTTTTTCATGTTTATTTTGTGTGCATTTATATTATTTTTTTGTGTTTTTATGTGTTTTAGTGCATGTGTGTGTATTTCACTCCTCGGGTTAATTTTGTAGGAAAATGAATTGTTGAAGAGTGAATTACGGAGCAGCTTTGTTCGAAAAATCAAATTTAATTTTATAGAGATCCAAATCCGATCTTCACGGTTCAGAATGAAGATCAAGATGTTTTGAAGCTGTTGTCCAAATTTCAGCTCGAGCCGATGGCTAGAACTGAAGATATGAATTTTTCAAGAAAACTGCGCGCAGGCAAGGATGTATGCACGGACCCCGGATAAGGGTCCGTGCATCCTCGTAAAAAATTCGGCATTTTCAGTTTAATGCACGGACCTAGACACGGACCCTTATCCAGGGTCCGTGCATGTCGCAGAATCACAAAAAATAGAATTTTCGGGAATTAAAACTTTCAACTTTCCGGGCTTTATTTCTTGGGCTTTCAAAGACATATAAATAGGAGATTGTCAGACGTGATTAAAGGGGTTGAAATCGCATAAGAGAGACGGCGGCTAGGAGGCTTGGAGATTGAAGAACGCTCCATTCGAGTTTTTCTTCTTTTCTTCTTTAGATTATTAAACTTTTGTTTGAACTATATTTTCGTTTATTGATTAGTTTTTCTTCAACCAAGACCGCGAGATTGGGCCAGACAGTTTTATGTTGAATATTTGGATGTTTATTTAGGATTTTTGGATTTTTGTTAATATTATTGATTGTTGGATTTAAATTCTGTTTTGTGAATAACCTGATCAACTATTTACTTGCTTGTTAATTAATTCCAAGTCGACAGAGGAGGAATTGATTTCGATCACTCCAATAATTGACATATGGTTAAACCGACTAGAAATAGTATTTGGTTTCAGTATGCGGCTTTAGGTGAAAACTGAATTATCACAAATATTGAATGCATTCATGTTTGATTAGAATTATGAAAATTAATCCGTCATAACTTGAATAGGTTTAACATGTTCTAGAAATAGACTGTTAAACAAGATAGGATAATTCGCCGTGATTTAAGATTAAATCTGGATCCTGGATTTGCCACTTGTTTGCATGATTTGTTTGGTACCTGCGCGTGTCTTGGTTGTCTCTATTTAATTGAATTTATTCTTCTTCTAGTTTAATTCTTATTTTATTTTAGTAATTAAATTTTAGTTAATTCTTAGCACTTGTTTTATTATTCTGTCTAGATTAAGCTAAATAATTAATTCTTGAGAATTGACAACAGTCCCTGTGGGATCGATACTTGGACTCTCTGTCCACTTTACTATTACTTGACCTAGTGCACTTACTAGTTGATACCGAATTTGACGGTCAATCATCACCATATATGTTATTAAAAATAAGTTTCATAATTTAATATATTCATAAACACACATATATTAGATATAAAATAAAAATAATATGCTATTTTTTTAACTCATCAAATATAAAATTTTAATTGGTTTTCAAAACATAAGATTACATCGTAAAGTTAACCTCATATACTATTATAGTATAAGTGTAATTAATAAATAAATTATTTTGATATAGTTTTTTTACAATAAAAATATAATGTGTCAATTCACGATCTTATTTTATTACATAAATTCACTTTAAATGACTTGATTGATTTGACATATTTCCAATGAATTAAAGATAATAAAATCAAAACATGTGAGGAGCAAAGTAGTTATAGAAAAATAACATTTGATTACAACATAATTATAAAAAAATTTGAAAACAATAATGCGCCAAAATTTAATAGATATTTGATAATAAAAATACATTAGAGAAACAACATTTTGCTGAAATATAATTCTTAGAATCTTAAAATAATGAGAAAAAAATGATTAGATGTTTTATAATAAATATATTTTCACTAATTAAAAGAATTAAAAGAGAATATATACATATATATATATATATATATATTACTTCAATATTCAATCTATTATCTATCAAGTGTGAATAAAAGAGCAAAGTTTTACAATTGTGAATTTACAACTTTGTCCTTTTACTCTACACGATTTTATGTAAAAGTAAATATATATAAGGATATAAATGTAAAAGTTAAATATTAGCTAAGACATACAAGTAAATGTATAAGTTTTTATATGAATCTATTATTTATATTTATGTCATCATCTGTAAGGCCCTGGAATTAATTATTTCGTGATTAGCAAAATTTATTATTATTATTATTAGAATTGAATTGAAGAAGATTAATTGAGTCGGGATTGAATCGATTTAATTTGGAGTTTCAGGGGACGATTTGCAAATAGAGGAGGTTGACTAGTCAAGCATGTAGATATTATTATTCACATCACTTACCTCTCTCCTCACTTCATCCTTCTTGAAACGACCCTGACTCAACATTAAATAATAATTAAATAAAATACGGAATTTTCAAATATTTTAAAAATTTTTATTTAAAATTTCTGCATGACCTTTCTATTTATAATACAACCCACCTGTCTCAGACAGCAACCAAAATAAAAATAAAAGAAATAGACAACTGACGACACAAGAACTAGACCGAGACAAGAACGAGACCCAAAAGAGAGGTTCGACATAACAAATATCCACAAGATTAGAAATCTAATGTTTGCATGCCCAAAAACAATGCTATCAAAACATTACATATACATCTGACAAATAAGCAAAATAAATGCTTCTTAACATGAGAATTCTAATAACTATGCGGAAAACGAGCAAAGGTCGGAGGGATGTGCCATGCCCGCATCACAGTCCACTCGATAGTCTTGCCCCTCAATCTCAATGAAATGCACCTCACCTGAAAGGAAGAAAGAAGCGGAGTGAGTCTAAAAGACCCAGCAAGAATATGGGGGGATAACGAGTACTACGTAAATACAAGCACACGCAGGTTAAAAATAACTGATACTAAAAAAAAAATACCTTTGTTTTGTGCCCTTACTTTAAACAAGTGAATAAACTTCAAAATTAAAGAGAGAACTTGAAATAAAACATATGCATGGCTAAGTCATGTATAATCAATGAATCTGCATAAACTGTATCTGAATCTGTAACTGTGAACTTAGATCCTTGATTGTGACCCTGTGGTTTCGATCATGATCATGGCTGCAGTGCACTATGCCGCAAGGAAGTCAGGATAACACCCAACTCGATCTTGCCCTGTATTTGGTAAGGTAGGTCAAGATGCCTCTCAACCCCACACATACACGTCATTTCTATATTTGGTAAGGTAGGTCAAGATGCCTCTCAACCCCACACATACACGTCATTTCTATATTTGGTAAGGTAGGTCAAGATGCCTCTCAACCCCACACATACACGTCATTTCTATAGTCACAATCATCTCACTTCGTTCATAAAAATATTTTCTTTCATACTTTCTTTCTTGAATATGGGACTTAGCATGCATATGTAAATATGAATTACATGTAAACGTTAATAAATAATCATGCATATGACTCACACATGGATGATCGGGATGGTGATTTAGGAGACAACCCAAAGGATGGAGAATTTAACCCACAATTTGCACTTACGACTAACTTAAGCGGTTAGCCCGTAAAATTTATAACTTGCTCGCTTCTTAACCAAAAAGGATTCAGTTTGAAACCACAACTCCACGACACTTAGACCTAAGTACAAAAGTCGTCCTCGGAATTTATTTCCTAAGCGAGCTATTTTTAAAGAAAGGGTTTCCGGGCAGCAGCCCTTGAGGCGAAACAGATTCTGCGCCTCTAACATTAAAAATCTAGAACTCGACCGAGACTTAACCGAATTAATTCCTGCTTGAACCGACATATTACCAACATCCTAAACTAATTCCAGACCCGAGCCCCTATCCAAAACCCGAGCCTAAACCCCATTTAGAAAATATTTTCCGGACAGCAGCTACATGAGGCAAAACAGATTTCTGCGCACTCTCTTCTCTTATGCCTAAAATTCAACCGAAACTTAACCAAATTCATTTCCGCTCGAACCGGCATATTCCCAACATCTTGGACTAGTTCTAGACCCGAGACCTTAGCCAAAACCCGAGCCTAACCCTGCTATAAGAACAGATTTCTGGACAGCAAGCATTAAACCCAAAAATTCTGCACATACACTCTCCCTAGAATTGAAACCTCTTGCCAACAACCAACAACCACATCGAGTCATCCTATATACTACCACGTGAACTACATATCATCCATGGTAGCTCTAAATCACCATCCAAATCAACACAACAAACACCAAATGTTCGAACCAAAACAAGAAGGAAAAATCTGGAAAGTGTTCGAACCAACAAGCTATGAAAACTCTGAAATTTCAACCACCCAAGACAAGGTAATAATCTGAAAATTTGAACAAACAAGTTAAGAAACTAATCTGAAATAATCGAACACAATGCTAAAGGAAAAATTCTGGAAAATGTTCGAACACCCCAAACCAAGGAATAACCTGAACAAAAAAAAAGATCGAACTCCATGCCATAAAACTCTGAAATTTCGAACCACCAAGATAGGCAATAAACTGGGAAGGGTTCGAACAACAAGACAAGGTAAATTTCTGAACCAAATTCGAACACCAAGCATGAAGAAAATCTGAGAAGTATTCGAACCATGCCTTGAAGAAGAATCTGGAAAATATTTGGGCCATAAACATATGCTCATTTCAATCCTCAACAAAACAATATCATAGCAACATAAATCCTCAAGAATGGAATGCGGACTGCTCATGTATTTTCAGAAAATGAAAACAGAAAACAGGGCATGTATATATATATATGTTTCGAAGATCATGAAATGCAACAATCAAGCTAAGCTAATCTACATGGTGAAGAAAGAAAAGGAAGCCACATTCTTGCCTGGACTTGAGAAGAATCGAAAAGAAAAGCAGGGACTGCAGCGCCGAACGGAGCTTGGGAGATCTGCGTTGGAACCGAGCTGGAAACGAGCTGAAATCAAGCTCAAGGTGGACAGGAAACTCTCGACCAGCTAGCTAAAGAGGTGTTGCGCCGGAACTAAAGAAGAGGGAAGAACGGCATTCCAAGCTAGGAAAAAAAATGAAGCCGATGGAGAGCTTAGAGAGAATGGAGGTGGAGTCACGTATGGGAGTGTGTGTTTTAGGCATGAGTGTGTGTGATTTAGGGGTTAGGGTTATGTATTAAAATTGAGTGTGTAGGTGTGTGTATGTATAGTTGTATTTATAGGAAATTCGAGTGTGTATGAGTATTAGGGAGAAAGTGCTACACATTTTAAAGAAATGCTAGACCAAACTAAACAATTTAGGAATATGAATTAAATTGCACTAAATAAAACACAAGCTAAAAATTCAGAAATTAAAATACAACACTTTAAATATTCTGATGTCACGGCAACGAGTAAATATTTAAAATATCGAACAGAGCGATTTAAAATAATTTAAACAAACTTGACTAACATTTAAAAGTAAATTAAATAAATATACGAGCGGAAATAAAACCTTTAAAATAATTTAGACAAATAAAAAAAAGGATTTAAATAGGTAAGCTAGACATTTAAAATAATTTAAAACAATTAACCGCTAAACATAATCTATTTAAAATAAATAAGTTGAACACTCAAAAATATTTAAATAAATAAACTAAAAAGTTAAAATAATTTAAAAGAATAAACTAAACTATTAAAAATTAAAAATTAAAAATTAAAAATTAAAAATTAAAAATTAAAATAATTTAAGTATGCAATCTTAAACCTTTAAAATATTTAAAACAATTTAAATTGCGCAATAAAAAATCAATTAGACAAATGAACTTAAACAATTAAAAACATTAATTAAATAGTCAGTAAAATAAAATCATTTGAATAAATAATAAAATATTCTATTAGCACGTAATTCAAATAAGGAATTTAAATCATATAAACTTAAAAAAATTAAAAATCCTAATATTTATTAAATTAATGCATGCGATTTAATAGATTGGATTTTAGGCGTCACACTTCTCCTCCCTCTCTCTCGCCCAAATCGAGAAAGCCATTGAAATGGTTCCCAAGCTTTTGTTCCATCCGATTCGCACGATCCGACCGTTAGAATTTTGATCCGAGTTGATATTGACGATCACCTCTTCGAAGGCGTCGTTTTGCCGCAAGTTTTGCTTCGATCCTTTGAACTTTGAAATTTGTTGGGTTGTCAGATTTTGATGATTATTGAGTATGATGACCTTGAGCGATTATATATCGTATATTTGAAGTCGGATCGTTAAAAGAACGAAGTTTGGATTTTCGGTGAATTTATCTTGATATTTCGAAAATGGGGTGTTTGATTTTGGTTGGATTTGGCTTGGATTGATTGATATGAGGGTTGTAAATGGTTTTGAGTTGATGAATATTGAGTTGAGATTTTTGGTTTGACCGTTTATAGCCGTTATGCCGTCGAAATCAAGTTTGAACTATCAGTTTTGTTGTTTCGGTTTGATTTCCGAGTTTGTTCGAGTTATTAGTTGATATAGATCCGTATGTTCAACATTTTCAGATTTTGGTTGAAGATTCGGGTTTGGAACTAACTTGGAGGCTTGTGAACCGATTGAAGTTTGAAGACGGTATAGTATTTGTTCTTATTGACTTTGAGATTTGATCCGAATAGAGTTTGAATCGAGTTTTCTTTTGATTGACAGGATTTGACTTGAAGCTTCGAGTAAGGTAAAAGACGACATCGAATCGAAATGGGATGAATACTCGAGTTCGACTTATTCTCAAGTCCCAAAATCACATACTGCATGTTATTGCTTGTTGTGAAATTGATTGATTATTTTGTTTACACTTGCATACATCTTGAGCAGATTATTCGATTCTTTTGAAATTAGACGATTTAGGGAGCTATATTGGAGTGGCCTTGGATTTTGAGTTTTTCCAAGAGCTAGAATACTTCTTATAGTTACTCTGAAGTCTAGGGGTTTGAGTTGAGCGACATCCACCCCGAATGGGTTTGTCGGTGAGTTGTTCGTGAAGACTTAACCCCGTGATCCCAACCGAGTACCGATCGATATTTTGATTATCTGACTTGATAATCTTGAGTTTTGAAGTCATGCATACATTCAATATCATTATGATTATTTGATACATTTTAAATCGAAATGCTTAATTGATATTGTATGCCTGTCCTTTTTACTTAGAAATTATATTTCTAACCGATTTATCCGGCTGTTGTCTTTGTTGGTATGTGTACTTGGAAACAGGAGGGACAGGAGCTGGACCAAGTAGAGTTGGATAGCATGGGATGTGATTGATTAGAGTAAGACACCGTGGTAGATGGATTGTGTGTTTTGGAATTTGTATTTTGATAGTCGAACGATTACAGCGTCGAACTTGTTTTGTTTCAAACCATGTATATAGGGTGTTTTGAATCCTTATATTCCATGCTTGTAATTTGGATTAAATCATGGTTGTTTTAAGATTTTAGTTGGAGCATGAGAAAGGAAATTTTTGAGTTCTTTTTCAGCCATTTCGAAGGGGCCGCGCGGGCGCGCAGCCCTGTGAGGCAGAAAAACTTTTCTGGGCGTGAGCACTGCACGGGCGCGCAGCTTTGTGGAGCAGAGAAGGTGAAACCACGATTAGAGTTAATTATGAGGGTTTCTTGCTCGCTCAGTGTTTGATTGTAGTTAATTATGAGATTAGACAATTAGAAAACGGGGTCTCACATCATCTCTGTTAGGAATTCAAGATCTAAGTTTCGGTGTTTAATAAATTACTTAAGTCATCAACTGAGCAGAACAAAAGAAGCAGAGAGCAGATCAATTGAAGACCATCTCAACAACCAAGGAGCCGTTGTGCTAAAAGACAAAAACAATAATTGAAGATTTGAACGTTAGAGACAAATACCCAAAAAGTCAAGATCTGAGAGCAAATTAAGGAGACTTGTCGGACTCCTTAACAACTATATTTTGGAGGCTATAAATACCCAGAATTCAAACACAAGAAGCAGAGCCAAGAAATTGAGAGCTAAGCAGAGAAAAGAGAATACACAAAAAGAAAGATTAAGCTTCAAAAGAAATTGAAAGCAGATCAATCAAGCATACACTTAGTGTCATATCAGATCAAGTGAGGATCATTGTGCTGAGTTTATCGAGTTGTATACTTGTACCAGATCAGTTGAGTGTTATGCCAAAACACTATCTTTGTAACAAGAATCAGTCGAGTCCTGAGTTCTTTAGTGTCTAGGAGTTCTAAGAGAGGCAGCGGTGTAAGTCCAATCTTGGATCAGGTCTGTGCAAATTACTTGTGTAGATCAAAGTCTTCTAGAGAGTGAATATTCTGAGATGGAAGAAGGGGTGACGTAGGAGATTGAGCTTCAAACATCCATAAACAAGTCATTGTATTATTTCTTATTTGTCAAACACATTCACTCACTTCACGAATTAGACCAAGCCTTTTGATCTGTGTTCAATCTGTTAGTCAACCTCTTCCGCACTGATTTAATTTGGTTGATTAACATAGATACACGAGAAAGACAAGAGTTCATTTACTAACCTATCTGAACTCACAACTAGAAGGTGAAGCAGACTGCATTCATCCGGATCAAAGTTAGAAAACTCATCCAGATCAGTCTGATCCCGATTCTAACAAGTGGTATCAGAGCGCGGTTCTTTCTCGTCTCTGAACATATTCAAATGGCTGTATCCAGTGAAATCGCTAAAAGCTTTTGGTACACCACATTGGACAACTGTACTGCCAAAACTATTGAGACATACTTTACTGCTAAGGATCTTTGGAAACAGTTGATCAAACTCGAAAATAATGAGGAGGCTGAGCAGATCAAGTGTCCACTGATTAAAGATCTCAAAGAACCCTGCTGCTCAGATAGTTTCAGATCAAATGATGAAGAGATCACAAGTCAGCCAATCCATCAACCTGACTTACTCAAACGTTGTTCAACTGAACCAATTGATTTTGTTGAAGAACCATGTTGTTCAGTTAGCTCATCAAGCTTTGATGATGAAAATGAAGATAGCTGCTTCATGGCCAATAGTGATAAATAATCCACCATCAATCACTCATCTGAACAAACCTTCTCAAGTGAACAGGTATTTGATTATAACTCAGATGAATTTACACGAGAATAATTAGCAAATGCATTGCATGACATGACAAATGAGTATCAAATACTGTGCTTAGCATTTGAGGAAGTTAAGGCTAAGAAAAATGATCTGTCGGACTGCTCAACTGAAACCATTTGGGAAACATCGGATGAGAAAATCTGTAACACCCGGTATTTTTAAATACGTAAATCTGCATGCATAATTAGGGAATTTAATTATTTAAATTTGTGATTTATGGGTTAAATAATTATGTGAATTATTTGTGCATGATTTAATTTATTTTTTTAAGCATTTAACCCATAATTAGTGATTTTTACGATTTTTAGTATTTTAATTGTTTTGATCGCGTAGACGGGACCGTGGACGGACGAGATGACAACTTTCTAGCCAATATATTTCATGAGCCTTTTAAGAGCCCAAAAATATTATTTTGAGTTTTATTACCTCAAAATTTTAGTATTTAATTTTATATAATTTTAGGAGTCCATTTTTTATCCAAATTTAGCCATTTTAATGACTTTTAATTATTTTTAAAATTCCCTTAAATTATAATTTCGGGATTTTTATATTTTTAAATTTAGTTATCAGACTTCTTTTCTTGATTAGAGTTTTTAAGTTATATATTCTATATATTAAAATCCTTATTAAATTTTAATTTCCTAAAACCTATTTTATCAATTAAAATTTAACCTAAACTACCCCAACCCCACAACCGAATCCCTTCACTCAGCCGCCTCACCCCACCATCTTCATCATCTTCTTCGGCCAGACATCTCCAAGGAGGTTTCATAGCCGAGTTTCTTCGAAACTTCGAGTGTTCGTCGTCCCGTCATCCCGGAAACGTTCTACGTACGTTGCTCAATCGATTTCTTCGGTGCAAGGAATGATCTTCTTCCATTTTTTTCGTACCTATCAGATATTATGTTGTGTGGATTGTGTATGCATCGAATTTTGTAGTTTTTTTTTTCAGAAAGGGTTCGAATTTTATTGTTGAATATGCATGGCCCTTGTGTTTTGAATTATCATACTCACGTTTGCCTTTCGTGGTCGCATTTGGCTGCTGGTCGAGCGTCCAGAGAGTGTGAGGGTGTGGACTGGACTCGAATGGCTCGAGTGGTTCGAGCCAAACGAGCCCAGGAAAGCCACAAAGGTCGGACTGCCCTCCATGGTGCGCAGATTAGGGTTCTCGGGAGGGGTTGGTTCGGCTAGGGGCTGGGCTGCATGGGTTAGGTTCAGGGGCCAGGTTCGAACCGCCCAGACGTGGGCTACGTTTGGGCGGCGGGGCTCCGGCCAGGGGCGGCCGGAGCAGGGCGGCAGCAGCCCTAGAAGGGCTGCTGCTCGCGGCCGAGAGGAGTTGAGGGAAGGGCTGATCAGGTTTAGGGTTTCAGGGTTGGTCCGGGTCGGGTCTTGGGTCCGGGTCGGGTCTGGAAGTTAGTGGGTTAAGTTAGTTGGGTCCGGGTCTGGGTTAAGTTAGTTGGGCTCGGGTATTTTTATTTTTAAGTTTTTAGTTTAATTAAAGGTTTAATGGGCCTTATTAAATCTCAAAAATTTAATTGGGCTCCATTTAATTATTTTGGGTTGAATTTAATTATTTGGGCTTAATTATTTTAATTAAGGGAGCCCACTAATTTTTTATGGGCTTTAGGGCCCATAAAAGTTATTGGGCCAGCCTTTGGGCTTTTGGGCCCATTGGGCCAGTTTAAGTTGTTATTGGGCCTAGAATGTTTTATGGGCTTTAAATTATTTTAATTGGACTTAGAACAATTTTATTGGGCTTAAGTATTGTTATTAGGCCAAATTTAAGTAATTGGGCTTGAGTGTTAGGGCCAGCAGTCCAGTACAATCCATGAGAAATTTGCATGTGTCCTGATTATATATTTAATTAATTTTATGCATTGAAGTTATTTTAATATTTATATGTTAGTAAGAAATTAAATTAAATATATATGAAGGACACACATTTTATTTAAGTACATGCATTCATGAAATAATTTTATGCATAATTAAATGTTTAAGGTTGAGCAATAATAAAATATTTTATGTTGGAAGTTGAAGTAGTGTGACAATTTAAGGGGGATTCGTCCCCATATGTGAACTATTGAAGGGCAGTTTACTGCCAATTTAAGAGGTGATTCGTCGCCGCCACGTACGTTGGTTTCCACGCTGATCAGTATTTAATGTATGATTTAAGGTTACACTACGGATACAACCATGCGATGTTAGAAATTTAACTGCTCAACAATATTTATGTATTATGTTATTTAAGTTAATTTAAGTTATGTTTATGTCATGATATTTTTAAGCACGCTCATTCATGTATATGTTATGTATTAGTATCAAAGTGATTTAAATTATTTTAAACCCTTGTTATGTTAGCATGTTGGGCCTCTAGGCTCACTACACTTATATGGTGCAGGTGAGTACGTAGAGGAGGATGTAGCTCCTACCGGTGGCGAGGACATATGAGCGGACATGCAGTGACCCCGTGACCGTGGTAGATGTCTGAGTCACATGGCATGTTTTTAATAATGTCAGCACGTTACACATTTTATATTATTTTTCAGTGGTTGTGGTTTTGAATATTTCATTTGAATATTTTCAGTGCATGCAAACCTTGATCATTTTACTTATGCAGTATTTTTAATTAAATGTTTGACTCAGATATTTATTTTATTTAAAGGATGCAATTTTTGTTTAAGTTATTTATTTTAGTCATTTATTTAAGTTATTTATTTATTTATTTATTTTAAATATTTTTATTCTGTGCATATATGTATGGGCATATATGTACACATTTTATTTAGTAAGTAATAAAAAATAAAAAAAAATTTTCGCATATTTATTTATTAATTATAGAGTTAGGGTCGTTTCAGTTGGTATCAGAGACAGGTTCCTTTGAGGGGTCATTACTTCTATGCGAGCTCAGAAATCCACGCTACCGGTCTGTAAGTTTTAAGTGTTTATAGTATGATTTAATTCTTTGGATTTAAGTTAGCATTACTTTTAAACCACTTAGTTATGCATGGCGATTTACGTAAAGAAATATGTGGTGGTGCAGAATGCCTCCCAGACCGATGAACAGACGTGGGGGATATCCACCTACACCTCCACCTCTACCTCCACCTCCGCAGAACCCACTAGCAGCATTGGAGCAGGCCAATGCGACCTTGATGGCGGGGATTACTGCTCTGCTAGAGCAGCAGGCTTCACGTCCGAGGATGTCCCATGAGGAGGACGTAGCAGAGCGGTTCCAGAAGAAGGGACCCAAGGAGTTTTCTGGTACCACCGATCCTTTGGTGGGTGAGGGGTGAATTCGCTCTTTGGAGTCCATCTTTGCGTACATGGGGATCACAGACGCCGACAGGGTGAACTGTGCGACGTATATGCTGAGAGGAGACGCAGCTCTATGGTGGGAGGGTGCTGCCAAGGGAGTTCACATTCCTACACTGACATGGACAGAGTTTAGGCGTATCTTCTACGCCAAGTATTTCACCAAGGATGTGCGTAGCCGCATGATCTGGGAGTTCATGAGTCTCCGGTAGGGGGACCGATCAGTGGTGGAGTATGTGCGACAGTTCAAGAGGGGCTGACACTTTGTGCCCTTGATTTCAGATAGCCCGCAGGAGAAGTTGAGGCAGTTTGTGGAGGGCCTGAAGGCAGATATCAGGCATGACGTTCGCATGGCAGACGTCCTTACTTATGAGTCTGCAGTCAGTAGAGCCTTGCGTTCCGAGGAGGGTCGGAGAGAGATCCAGAGGGAGCAGCAGGGGAAGAGGCAGTTTCAGGCTGGGTATCAGCGACCATCTTCGCAGCCTCCTGCGAAGAAGCAGTTTACAGGGCCGGCTAAGGGCCCGAATCCGCAGCAGAGGCCGCAGCAGTAGAGCCCACAACAGCAGAGGGGCGGGGCCCCTAATGCATAGGTTTTCCTACTTGCCCGAAGTGTCAGAAGATGCATTCGGGACCGTGTTTGTTGGGAGCAGGGGTTTGCTATCACTGTAGGGAGCCAGGGCATCAGATAGCTAACTGCCCGAGGAAGAAGAACACTGCTGGTAGAGTGTTCGTCATGCAAGCCGAGGAGATAGATCCAGACACCTCCTTGATCACCGGTATATCTTACCCCTAAAATTTTAATAATTTTCCTTTGGTTAAAATTTCGTCTTTATTTTGGAATTGTTGTTATTTGGGTTATTTAACTGCATGTTAGAATAGGAAGCATTTTTTACTTGTGATTAGAATTAAGAATTAGTAGTAACTCGTTGGGGAAAATTTGGTAGTGGTGTGAAATTGTTGGGAATTTTCTGCGTGCAGGGAGAATTCTAGTTGGAGGAAACTCCACGTTTGCGTTGCTAGATTCAGGGGCTACGCATTCGTTTATCTCCCTGGAGTTTATCAGGCGGGTAGGCATCACACCTGAGAGTATTGACAGTGGGTATGATGTTACTATGCCGTCAGGGCAGATTATTTCTACCTCGAAGGTTATTCGAGGACTGGAGTTGGAGCTGCAGGGACACTCCATTCGAGCAGATGTGGTGGTTTTGCCATTGAGTGGATTCGATTTGATTTTGGGTATGGACTGGTTGACAGTCAATGGAGCTTCGATTGATTTTCGTCGGAGATCAGTGTCAGTGAGACCTACAGTAGGCGACCCGTTCACTTTTCATGCATTTCAGAGCAGTGATATTCCTCAGGTGATATCTCTTATTCAGGCAAGGAAGTTGTTGAGACGGGGTTGCCAGGGGTTTCTAGCGAGTATCGTCACGACTTCAGCGCCATCTAGCAGATCATTATCAGAGATAGAGGTGGTTCGTGATTTTCCGGATGTCTTTCCGAAGGATGTTGCAGGAATTCCACCAGTGAGAGATGTGGAGTTCAGCATCGACTTGGTGCCAGACACCGTGAAACGCCTACTACTATTAAAATGCGGAAAAACTTTTTTTTTTTATTTTATTTTAATATACTAAAAATAATACTATACATATACGCCCATACATATATGTATATAAAAATAACATACTTTTCTTAAGTAACCTAAAAAAAATATTAAATAAATAAATCCTTAAAAATGTTTCATGCATCAATTTAAAATAATAAACAATACTGCTGAAAAATCTCATACGCGGAAACAATAGTAAAATAAATCATGTTTCAAAACTCAATGCAATAATCTAAATAACTGCGACGGTCACGGGGTCCACTGCCATGCTCGCTCATACGTCCTCGCCACCGGTAGGAGCTACATAGACATCATCATACTCACCTGCACCATATAAGCGTAGTGAGCCTAGAGGCTCAACATGTCTAGTCCTTGATAACGAGGTTTAAAATAATGCATCACATAATCATACTAATACATATAACTTACGTGGACATGCATGCATGATCTTAAAATAAATGCATCATAAAAATTATTCATCATCAGTCGTACATACATCATAACTAATCATACATAACATAATTGAGCATGTCATAATCATAAAAACTGAGTATGGTCATATCCATGAATGTGACTAATAACCGTGCCGACTGATCAGTCTAGAAACCATCGTACGTGGCGGTGGATAAATCCACCTCTATGCTGGTAGTAAACTACCTCTGTGCCAGTGGTAAAACCACTTCTATGCCGGTAGTAAAACTACCTCTGTGCCGGTGGTAAACCACCTCTGTGCTGTCACACCACTTCAATTTCCATAAAAATATTTTTCATGCTCAATTCTTAATCATAAACACATCATAAAATATTTCATGTATGCATGCACTTAAAATATGTCCGTAATATATATTTAATTAATTTTAATAATAAATATACTTATACTTAAAATAAACTTCATGCATAAAAAAAAAGAATTAAATATATATTCCGGACTTAGTTAATTTTCATGGGTTGGTCCAGACTGCTGACCACTCACTCAAAGCCCATTAAACTTAAATAAAATTCAATAATCATATTTTAGCTCAAATAACTTAATTAAACTTAACTTGACCTAAATAAAATATTTAAGCCCAATTACTTAACTTAAGCCCAATAAAACTCTAGACTGGCCCAAAATCCACTGACTGGCTCAAAAATTCCCATGGGCTCCCAAACCCATAAAAATCATTGGGCTAACTTAAATAAATATTTAAGGCCCAAATAAAATTATTTGGAATCCCAAATAATTTTCTAAACATTAAACTGGCCCAAAAACCAATTAAACTCTTAATTACTTAAAAATTAAAATACCCGAGCCCGACCCACCTAACCCGGACCTGGACCCGGACCCTACTGACCCAATCCATGACAACCCAGACCCGACCCGGACCACCCAGCCCAAGCCCAGCCCGAAATAAAACCCAGAAGTTCAAAACTTAACCCAAGCATATTTCTGCACAGAACCAACTCCGTGCAGCTGTACTAATTCCTTTCTTTCTCTCTGATCAGACAATATTTGACCATGAAACCACTTCTAGCACTTAGCTAACATCAAGACGTTTCCATCAAGCTAAAAATCAGCCCAAACGGTGGTTCGAGGAAGGAGAACGAAGCCCTGCAACAGGCTGTTCTCCCAGCTCGCGTCCAGCCCTGAGCGGCTGTCGTAAATCCGATCGTTCTCCCTACTCCGGCCATTTTTTTCCGTGAAACCACTTCTCAATCCTAGAAAACATCTATGGGGTTCAAACCCTTCAGACCTCATCCAAAACCATTGCCTGAGGAGTGAGAACGAAGCTCTGCACCAGAAGCCTTCCTCCTCCTCGCGCGCAGACTGAGCAGTCGCCAAACTTTCGTTCGTGCGGCTTCCTCCGACAACCAAAGACCGTGAAACCACTTCCAAAACTTAGAAAACATCTAGGAGGTTCTAACCCAACAAGCTTTACCCCAAGTCGTGGTCTGAGGAAGGAGGACGAAGCTCTCTTCCCCGAAACCCTAATCTGCGATACTGGGCAGAAAACTCCATCTTCGATTTTAGCCTACCCCAGCTTCAAATCCCGACTTAGCTCTACCCTAGGGACCCTTACTCACCCTCTGAACCATGGACCAGCAGTTGGTTCAAACCCATACCATAAAAACGTGATGAACATGCATCAAACAAGAGCAAACTCATGAATCAAAGGAAAAACCATTAAATTCTTGCATGAACTCATAAAAATCAGTGTCAAACTCATACATTCTTATAAAAACGTGAGTAGTAGCTTATATGGTGGTAAAGAAAAGGAATTAAACATGCCTTTTTAATTTATTGACGAAAGTGGATGCGTATACGGGTCCCCAGGACGACGAACGAACCAAAATCTTCAAAACTAGAGCTTGATCGGCTATGGGGAATGAGTTTTCTGCTAAGAGGCGTGAAAAGGGGTTGAAGAAAAGGGTGGAGGCGTCTGATGGGGTTTGGAATAGATTAGGGAGTGTTTTAGGTTTAAATTTTGGGTAGATAATATATTAATAATAGATATTACTCAAAATAAAGATATTATACCTTAAGCAAAATCTTTAAAACTCTTAAAAATAATAATAATCTGATACTAAAAACCATTATCCCGAAATTAAGACTTAAAAGATTTTTAAATATTAATAAAAGTCAATAAAATGACTTATTTTGGCCAAAAATAAATTATTAAATAAATATATAACTAAATACTAAAATTTTCTTGTCAACATATTTAAGGCTCATAAAACTCATAAAATATTTTTGGCTCAAAAGTTGGTATATCGTCCGTCCACGGTCCCGTCTACGCGATCAAATAACTTATTTACTCAAAAATCTAAAAATACAATAATTACGGGTTAAATGCTAAAATAAATTTTAAATCATGCATATAATTCACATAATAACACATAAATGTCATTTAAACCAAATATAAATTTTTAAATAATTATTTTCCCTAATTATGCATGCGAATTTACGTATTAAAATTTTTGGATGTTACAATTCTCTCCCCCCCCCCCCCCCCCTTAAATTGAATTTCGTCCTCGAAATTTGACTCATCAAATTCTAATAACGAAGTCTCTAAAAAATCCAATTTACTAAATCCACTATTACATATCTAGTTCCCAAGTTTCGGTATCCCAAAAGTCATGCTTCTGTTGCGCACTCTGATAAACAAAATATTTTATCCTTCCCAAATCTATTTATTTAAACGTAAATCGCAATGCATAACTTAAGGGTTCTAAAACTTTACTAACATGAAAATCTTAAATCATTACATATGCTCCTTATAATTCATAAGAAAACATTTAAAACTTACAGACCGGTAGCAGGATTTCTGAGCTTCACGTGACAGTAGACACCCTCCAAGGACCGCGCTCTGATACCAATTGAAACGCCTACTACTATTAAAATGCGGAAAAACTTTTTTTTTTATTTTATTTTAATATACTAAAAATAATACTATACATATACGCCCATACATATATGTATATAAAAATAACATACTTTTCTTAAGTAACCTAAAAAAAATATTAAATAAATAAATCCTTAAAAATGTTTCATGCATCAATTTAAAATAATAAACAATACTGCTGAAAAATCTCATACGCGGAAACAATAGTAAAATAAATCATGTTTCAAAACTCAATGCAATAATCTAAATAACTGCGACGGTCACGGGGTCCACTGCCATGCTCGCTCATACGTCCTCGCCACCGGTAGGAGCTACATAGACATCATCATACTCACCTGCACCATATAAGCGTAGTGAGCCTAGAGGCTCAACATGTCTAATCCTTGATAACGAGGTTTAAAATAATGCATCACATAATCATACTAATACATATAACTTACGTGGACATGCATGCATGATCTTAAAATAAATGCATCATAAAAATTATTCATCATCAGTCGTACATACATCATAACTAATCATACATAACATAATTGAGCATGTCATAATCATAAAAACTGAGTATGGTCATATCCATGAATGTGACTAATAACCGTGCCGACTGATCAGTCTAGAAACCATCGTACGTGGCGGTGGATAAATCCACCTCTATGCTGGTAGTAAACTACCTCTGTGCCAGTGGTAAAACCACTTCTATGCCGGTAGTAAAACTACCTCTGTGCCGGTGGTAAACCACCTCTGTGCTGTCACACCACTTCAATTTCCATAAAAATATTTTTCATGCTCAATTCTTAATCATAAACACATCATAAAATATTTCATGTATGCATGCACTTAAAATATGTCCGTAATATATATTTAATTAATTTTAATAATAAATATACTTATACTTAAAATAAACTTCATGCATAAAAAAAGAATTAAATATATATTTCGGACTTAGTTAATTTTCATGGGTTGGTCCAGACTGCTGACCACTCACTCAAAGCCCATTAAACTTAAATAAAATTCAATAATCATATTTTAGCTCAAATAACTTAATTAAACTTAACTTGACCTAAATAAAATATTTAAGCCCAATTACTTAACTTAAGCCCAATAAAACTCTAGACTGGCCCAAAATCCACTGACTGGCTCAAAAATTCCCATGGGCTCCCAAACCCATAAAAATCATTGGGCTAACTTAAATAAATATTTAAGGCCCAAATAAAATTATTTGGAATCCCAAATAATTTTCTAAACATTAAACTGGCCCAAAAACCAATTAAACTCTTAATTACTTAAAAATTAAAATACCCGAGCCCGGCCCACCTAACCCGGACCCGGACCCTACTGACCCAATCCATGACAACCCAGACCCGACCCGGACCACCCAGCCCAAGCCCAGCCCGAAATAAAACCCAGAAGTTCAAAACTTAACCCAAGCATATTTCTGCACAGAACCAACTCCGTGCAGCTGTACTAATTCCTTTCTTTCTCTCTGATCAGACAATATTTGACCATGAAACCACTTCTAGCACTTAGCTAACATCAAGACGTTTCCATCAAGCTAAAAATCATCCCAAACGGTGGTTCGAGGAAGGAGAACGAAGCCCTGCAACAGGCTGTTCTCCCAGCTCGCGTCCAGCCCTGAGCGGCTGCCGTAAATCCGATCGTTCTCCCTACTCCGGCCATATTTTTCTGTGAAACCACTTCTCAATCCTAGAAAACATCTATGGGGTTCAAACCCTTCAGACCGCATCCAAAACCATTGCCTGAGGAGTGAGAACGAAGCTCTGCACCAGACGCCTTCCTCCTCCTCGCGCGCAGACTGAGCAGTCGCCAAACTTTCGTTCGTGCGGCTTCCTCCGACAACCAAAGACCGTGAAACCACTTCCAAAACTTAGAAAACATCTAGGAGGTTCTAACCCAACAAGCTTTACCCCAAGTCGTGGTCTGAGGAAGGAGGACGAAGCTCTCTTCCCCGAAACCCTAATCTGCGATACTGGGCAGAAAACTCCATCTTCGATTTTAGCCTACCCCAGCTTCAAATCCCGACTTAGCTCTACCCTAGGGACCCTTACTCACCCTCTGAACCATGGACCAGCAGTTGGTTCAAACCCATACCATAAAAACGTGATGAACATGCATCAAACAAGAGCAAACTCATGAATCAAAGGAAAAACCATTAAATTCTTGCATGAACTCATAAAAATCAGTGTCAAACTCATACATTCTTATAAAAACGTGAGTAGTAGCTTATATGGTGGTAAAGAAAAGGAATTAAACATGCCTTTTTAATTTATTGACGAAAGTGGATGCGTATACGGGTCCCCAGGACGACGAACGAACCAAAATCTTCAAAACTAGAGCTTGATCGGCTATGGGGAATGAGTTTTCTGCTAAGAGGCGTGAAAAGGGGTTGAAGAAAAGGGTGGAGGCGTCTGATGGGGTTTGGAATAGATTAGGGAGTGTTTTAGGTTTAAATTTTGGGTAGATAATATATTAATAATAGATATTACTCAAAATAAAGATATTATACCTTAAGCAAAATCTTTAAAACTCTTAAAAATAATAATAATCTGATACTAAAAACCATTATCCCGAAATTAAGACTTAAAAGATTTTTAAATATTAATAAAAGTCAATAAAATGACTTATTTTGGCCAAAAATAAATTATTAAATAAATATATAACTAAATACTAAAATTTTCTTGTCAACATATTTAAGGCTCATAAAACTCATAAAATATTTTTGGCTCAAAAGTTGGTATATCGTCCGTCCACGGTCCCGTCTACGCGATCAAATAACTTATTTACTCAAAAATCTAAAAATACAATAATTACGGGTTAAATGCTAAAATAAATTTTAAATCATGCATATAATTCACATAATAACACATAAATGTCATTTAAACCAAATATAAATTTTTAAATAATTATTTTCCCTAATTATGCATGCGAATTTACGTATTAAAATTTTTGGATGTTACAATTCTCTCCCCCCCCCCCCCTTAAATTGAATTTCGTCCTCGAAATTTGACTCATCAAATTCTAATAACGAAGTCTCTAAAAAATCCAATTTACTAAATCCACTATTACATATCTAGTTCCCAAGTTTCGGTATCCCAAAAGTCATGCTTCTGTTGCGCACTCTGATAAACAAAATATTTTATCCTTCCCAAATCTATTTATTTAAACGTAAATCGCAATGCATAACTTAAGGGTTCTAAAACTTTACTAACATGAAAATCTTAAATCATTACATATGCTCCTTATAATTCATAAGAAAACATTTAAAACTTACAGACCGGTAGCAGGATTTCTGAGCTTCACGTGACAGTAGACACCCTCCAAGGACCGCGCTCTGATACCAATTGAAACGCCTACTACTATTAAAATGCGGAAAAACTTTTTTTTTTATTTTATTTTAATATACTAAAAATAATACTATACATATACGCCCATACATATATGTATATAAAAATAACATACTTTTCTTAAGTAACCTAAAAAAAATATTAAATAAATAAATCCTTAAAAATGTTTCATGCATCAATTTAAAATAATAAACAATACTGCTGAAAAATCTCATACGCGGAAACAATAGTAAAATAAATCATGTTTCAAAACTCAATGCAATAATCTAAATAACTGCGACGGTCACGGGGTCCACTGCCATGCTCGCTCATACGTCCTCGCCACCGGTAGGAGCTACATAGACATCATCATACTCACCTGCACCATATAAGCGTAGTGAGCCTAGAGGCTCAACATGTCTAATCCTTGATAACGAGGTTTAAAATAATGCATCACATAATCATACTAATACATATAACTTACGTGGACATGCATGCATGATCTTAAAATAAATGCATCATAAAAATTATTCATCATCAGTCGTACATACATCATAACTAATCATACATAACATAATTGAGCATGTCATAATCATAAAAACTGAGTATGGTCATATCCATGAATGTGACTAATAACCGTGCCGACTGATCAGTCTAGAAACCATCGTACGTGGCGGTGGATAAATCCACCTCTATGCTGGTAGTAAACTACCTCTGTGCCAGTGGTAAAACCACTTCTATGCCGGTAGTAAAACTACCTCTGTGCCGGTGGTAAACCACCTCTGTGCTGTCACACCACTTCAATTTCCATAAAAATATTTTTCATGCTCAATTCTTAATCATAAACACATCATAAAATATTTCATGTATGCATGCACTTAAAATATGTCCGTAATATATATTTAATTAATTTTAATAATAAATATACTTATACTTAAAATAAACTTCATGCATAAAAAAAAAGAATTAAATATATATTTCGGACTTAGTTAATTTTCATGGGTTGGTCCAGACTACTGACCACTCACTCAAAGCCCATTAAACTTAAATAAAATTCAATAATCATATTTTAGCTCAAATAACTTAACAAACTTAACTTGAGCCTAAATAAAAATATTTAAGCCCAATTAAATTAAACCCAATAAAGCTCTAGACTGGCCCAAAATCCACTGACTGGCTCAAAAATTCCCATGGGCTCCCAAACCCATAAAAATCATTGGGCTAACTTAAATAAATATTTAAGGCCCAAATAAAATTATTTGGAATCCCAAATAATTTTCTAAACATTAAACTGGCCCAAAAACCAATTAAACTCTTAATTACTTAAAAATTAAAATACCCGAGCCCGGCCCACCTAACCCGGACCCGGACCCTACTGACCCAATCCATGACAACCCAGACCCGACCCGGACCACCCAGCCCAAGCCCAGCCCGAAATAAAACCCAGAAGTTCAAAACTTAACCCAAGCATATTTCTGCACAGAACCAACTCCGTGCAGCTGTACTAATTCCTTTCTTTCTCTCTGATCAGACAATATTTGACCATGAAACCACTTCTAGCACTTAGCTAACATCAAGACGTTTCCATCAAGCTAAAAATCATCCCAAACGGTGGTTCGAGGAAGGAGAACGAAGCCCTGCAACAGGCTGTTCTCCCAGCTCGCGTCCAGCCCTGAGCGGCTGCCGTAAATCCGATCGTTCTCCCTACTCCGGCCATATTTTTCCGTGAAACACTTCTCAATACTAGCCAACATCTATGGGGTTCAAAACCTTCAGACCTCATCCAAAACCATTGCCTGAGGAGTGAGAACAAAGCTCTGCACCAGACGCCTTCCTCCTCCTCGCGCGCAGACTGAGCAGTCGCCAAACTTTCGTTCGTGCGGCTTCCTCCGACAACCAAAGACCGTGAAACGACTTCCAAAACTTAGAAAAAATCTAGGAGGTTCTAACCCAACAAGCTTTACCCCAAGTCGTGGTCTGAGGAAGGAGGACGAAGCTCTCTTCCCCGAAACCCTAATCTGCGATCCTGGGCAGAAAACTCCATCTTTGATTTTAGCCTACCCCAGCTTCAAATCCCGACTTAGCTCTACCCTAGGGACCCTTACTCACCCTCTGAACCATGGACCAGCAGTTGGTTCGAACCCATACCATAAAAACGTGATGAACATGCATCAAACAAGAGCAAACTCATGAATCAAAGGAAAAACCATTAAATTCTTGCATGAACTCATAAAAATCAGTGTCAAACTCATACATTCTTATAAAAACGTGAGTAGTAGCTTATATGGTGGTAAAGGAAAGGAATTAAACATGCCTTTTTAATTGATTGACGAAAGTGGATGCGTATACGGGTCCCCGGGACGACGAACGAACCAAAATCTTCAAAACTAGAGCTTGATCGGCTATGGGGAATGAGTTTTCTGCTAAGAGGCGTGAAAAGGGGTTGAAGAAAAGGGTGGAGGCGTCTGATGGGGTTTGGAATAGATTAGGGAGTGTTTTAGGTTTAAATTTTGGGTAGATAATATATTAATAATAGATATTACTCAAAATAAAGATATTATACCTTAAGCAAAATCTTTAAAACTCTTAAAAATAATAATAATCTGATACTAAAAACCATTATCCCGAAATTAAGACTTAAAAGATTTTTAAATATTAATAAAAGTCAATAAAATGACTTATTTTGGCCAAAAATAAATTATTAAATAAATATATAACTAAATACTAAAATTTTCTTGACAAAATACCTTAAAATAATATTTTAAGGCTCATAAAACTCATAAAATATTTTTGGCTCAAAAGTTGGTATATCGTCCGTCCACGGTCCCGTCTACGCGATCAAATAACTTATTTACTCAAAAATCTAAAAATATAATAATTACGGGTTAAATGCTAAAATAAATTTTAAATCATGCATATAATTCACATAATAACACATAAATGTCATTTAAACCAAATATAAATTTTTAAATAATTATTTTCTCTAATTATGCATGCGAATTTATGTATTAAAATTTTGGATGTTACAATTCTCCCCCCCCCCTTAAATTGAATTTCGTCCTCGAAATTTGACTCATCAAATTCTAATAACGAAGTCTCAAAAAAATCCAATTTACTAAATCCACTATTACATATCTAGTGCCCAAGTTTCGGTATCCCAAAAGTCATGCTTCTGTTGCGCACTCTGATAAACAAAATATTTTATCCTTCCCAAATCTATTTATTTAAACGTAAATCGCAATGCATAACTTAAGGGTTCTAAAACTTTACTAACATGAAAATCTTAAATCATTACATATGCTCCTTATAATTCATAAGAAAACATTTAAAACTTACAGACCGGTAGCAAGATTTCTGAGCTTCACGTGACAGTAGACACCCTCCAAGGACCGCGCTCTGATACCAATTGAAACGCCCAACTACTAATAAATGCGGAAAAACTTTTTATTTTATTTTATTTTAATATATAAAAATAATACTATACATATACGCCCATAGATATATGTATATAAAAATAACATACTTTTCTTAAGTAACCAAAAAAAATATTAAATAAATAAATCCTTAAAAATGTTTCATGCATCAATTTAAAATAATAAACAATACTGCTGAAAAATCTCATACGCGGAAACAATAGTAAAATAAATCATGTTTCAAAACTCAATGCAATAATCTAAATAACTGCGACGGTCACGGGGTCCACTGCCATGCTCGCTCATACGTCCTCGCCACCGGTAGGAGCTACATAGACATCATCATACTCACCTGTACCATATAAGCGTAGTGAGCCTAGAGGCTCAACATGTCTAATCCTTTATAACGAGGTTTAAAATAATGCATCACATAATCATACTAATACATATAACTTACGTGGACATGCATGCATGATCTTAAAATAAATGCATCATAAAAATTATTCATCATCAGTCGTAAATACATCATAATTAATCATACATAACATAATTGAGCATGTCATAATCATAAAAACTGAGTATGGTCATATCCATGAATGTGACTAATAACCGTGCCGACTGATCAGTCTAGAAACCATCGTACGTGGCGGTGGATAAATCCACCTCTATGCTGGTAGTAAACTACCTCTGTGCCAGTGGTAAAACCACTTTTATGCCGGTAGTAAAACTACCTCTGTGCCGGTGGTAAACCACCTCTGTGCTGTCACACCACTTCAATTTCCATAAAAATATTTTTCATGCTCAATTCTTAATCATAAACACATCATAAAATATTTCATGTATGCATGCACTTAAAATATGTCCGTAATATATATTTAATTAATTTTAATAATAAATATACTTATACTTAAAATAAACTTCATGCATAAAAAAAGAATTAAATATATATTTCGGACTTAGTTAATTTTCATGGGTTGGTTCAGACTGCTGACCACTCACTCAAAGCCCATTAAACTTAAATAAAAGCCCTATTATCATATTTTAGCCCAAATAACTTAACAAAACTTAACTGGGCCTAAATAAAAATATTTAAGCCCACTAACTTAATTAAACCCAATAAAACTCTAGACTGGCCCAAAAATCCACTTACTGGCCCAAAAATTCCCATGGGCTCCCAAACCCATAAAAATCATTGGGCTAACTTAAATAAATATTTAAGGCCCAAATAAAATTATTTGGAATCCCAAATAATTTTCTAAACATTAAACTGGCCCAAAAACCAATTAAACTCTTAATTACTTCAAAATTTAAAATACCCGAGCCCGGTCCACCTAACCCAGACCCGGACCCTACTGACCCGATCCATGACAACCCAGACCTGACCCGGACCACCCAGCCCAAGCCCAGCCCGAAATAAAACCCAGAAGTTCAAAACTTAACCCAAGCATATTTCTGCACAGAACCAACTCCGTGCAGCTGTACTAATTCCTTTCTTTCTCTCTGATCAGACAATATTTGACCATGAAACCACTTCTAACACTTAGCTAACATCAAGATGTTTCCATCAAGCTAAAAATCAGCCCAAACGGTGGTTCGAGGAAGGAGAACGAAGCCCTGCAACAGGCTGTTCTCCCAGCTCGCATCCAGCCCTGAGCGGCTGCCGTAAATCCGATCGTTCTCCATACTCCGGCCATATTTTTCCGTGAAAACACTTCTCAATACTAGCCAACATCTATGGGGTTCAAAACCTTCAAACCTCATCCAAAACCATTGCCTTAGGAGTGAGAACAAAGCTCTGCACCAGACGCCTTCCTCCTCCTCGCGCAGACTGAGCAGTCGCCAAACTTTCGTTCGTGCGGCTTCCTCCGACAACCAAAGACCGTGAAACGACTTCCAAAACTTAGAAAAAATCTAGGAGGTTCTAACCCAACAAGCTTTACCCCAAGTCGTGGTCTGAGGAAGGAGGACGAAGCTCTCTTCCCCGAAACCCTAATCTGCGATCCTGGGCAGAAAACTCCATCTTTGATTTTAGCCTACCCCAGCTTCAAATCCCGACTTAGCTCTACCCTAGGGACCCTTACTCACCCTCTGAACCATGGACCTGTAGTTGGTTCGAACCCATACCATAAAAACGTGATGAACATGCATCAAACAAGAGCAAACTCATGAATCAAAGGAAAAACCATTAAATTCTTGCATGAACTCATAAAAATCAGTGTCAAACTCATACATTCTTATAAAAACGTGAGTAGTAGCTTATATGGTGGTAAAGGAAAGGAATTAAACATGCCTTTTTAATTGATTGACGAAAGTGGATGCGTATACGGGTCCCCGGGACGACGAACGAACCAAAATCTTCAAAACTAGAGCTTGATCGGCTATGGGGGATGAGTTTCTGCTAAGAGGCGTGAAAAGGGGTTGAAGAAAAGGGTGGAGGCGTCTGATGGGGTTTGGAATAGATTAGGGAGTGTTTTAGGTTTAAATTTTGGGTAGATAATATATTAATAATAGATATTACTCAAAATAAAGATATTATACCTTAAGCAAAATCTTTAAAACTCTTAAAAATAATAATAATCTGATACTAAAAACCATTATCCCGAAATTAAGACTTAAGAGATTTTTAAATATTAATAAAAGTCAATAAAATGACTTATTTTGGCCAAAAATAAATTATTAAATAAATATATAACTAAATACTAAAATTTTCTTGACAAAATACCTTAAAATAATATTTTAAGGCTCATAAAACTCATAAAATATTTTTGGCTCAAAAGTTGGTATATCGTCCGTCCACGGTCCCGTCTACGCGATCAAATAACTTATTTACTCAAAAATCTAAAAATATAATAATTACGGGTTAAATGCTAAAATAAATTTTAAATCATGCATATAATTCACATAATAACACATAAATGTCATTTAAACCAAATATAAATTTTTAAATAATTATTTTCTCTAATTATGCATGCGAATTTATGTATTAAAATTTCCGGGTGTTACAATTCTCCCCCCCCCCTTAAATTGAATTTCGTCCTCGAAATTTGACTCATCAAATTCTAATAACGAAGTCTCAAAAAAATCCAATTTACTAAATCCACTATTACATATCTAGTGCCCAAGTTTCGGTATCCCAAAAGTCATGCTTCTGTTGCGCACTCTGATAAACAAAATATTTTATCCTTCCCAAATCTATTTATTTAAACGTAAATCGCAATGCATAACTTAAGGGTTCTAAAACTTTACTAACATGAAAATCTTAAATCATTACATATGCTCCTTATAATTCATAAGAAAACATTTAAAACTTACAGACCGGTAGCAAGATTTCTGAGCTTCACGTGACAGTAGACACCCTCCAAGGACCGCGCTCTGATACCAATTGAAACGCCCAACTACTAATAAATGCGGAAAAACTTTTTATTTTATTTTATTTTAATATACTAAAAATAATACTATACATATACGCCCATAGATATATGTATATAAAAATAACATACTTTTCTTAAGTAACCAAAAAAAAATATTAAATAAATAAATCCTTAAAAATGTTTCATGCATCAATTTAAAATAATAAACAATACTGCTGAAAAATCTCATACGCGGAAACAATAGTAAAATAAATCATGTTTCAAAACTCAATGCAATAATCTAAATAACTGCGACGGTCACGGGGTCCACTGCCATGCTCGCTCATACGTCCTCGCCACCGGTAGGAGCTACATAGACATCATCATACTCACCTGTACCATATAAGCGTAGTGAGCCTAGAGGCTCAACATGTCTAATCCTTTATAACGAGGTTTAAAATAATGCATCACATAATCATACTAATACATATAACTTACGTGGACATGCATGCATGATCTTAAAATAAATGCATCATAAAAATTATTCATCATCAGTCGTAAACACATCATAATTAATCATACATAACATAATTGAGCATGTCATAATCATAAAAAACTGAGTATGGTCATATCCATGAATGTGACTAATAACCGTGCCGACTGATCAGTCTAGAAACCATCGTACGTGGCGGTGGATAAATCCACCTCTATGCTGGTAGTAAACTACCTCTGTGCCAGTGGTAAAACCACTTTTATGCCGGTAGTAAAACTACCTCTGTGCCGGTGGTAAACCACCTCTGTGCTGTCACACCACTTCAATTTCCATAAAAATATTTTTCATGCTCAATTCTTAATCATAAACACATCATAAAATATTTCATGTATGCATGCACTTAAAATATGTCCGTAATATATATTTAATTAATTTTAATAATAAATAAACTTATACTTAAAATAAACTTCATGCATAAAAAAGAATTAAATATATATTCCGGACTTAGTTAATTTTCATGGGTTGGTCCAGAATGCTGACCACTCACTCAAAGCCCATTAAACTTAAATAAAAGCCCTATTATCATATTTTAGCCCAAATAACTTAACAAAACTTAACTGGGCCTAAATAAAAATATTTAAGCCCACTAACTTAATTAAACCCAATAAAACTCTAGACTGGCCCAAAAATCCACTTACTGGCCCAAAAATTCCCATGGGCTCCCAAACCCATAAAAATCATTGGGCTAACTTAAATAAATATTTAAGGCCCAAATAAAATTATTTGGAATCCCAAATAATTTTCTAAACATTAAACTGGCCCAAAAACCAATTAAACTCTTAATTACTTCAAAATTTAAAATACCCGAGCCCGGTCCACCTAACCCAGACCCGGACCCTACTGACCCGATCCATGACAACCCAGACCTGACCCGGACCACCCAGCCCAAGCCCAGCCCGAAATAAAACCCAGAAGTTCAAAACTTAACCCAAGCATATTTCTGCACAGAACCAACTCCGTGCAGCTGTACTAATTCCTTTCTTTCTCTCTGATCAGACAATATTTGACCATGAAACCACTTCTAACACTTAGCTAACATCAAGATGTTTCCATCAAGCTAAAAATCAGCCCAAACGGTGGTTCGAGGAAGGAGAACGAAGCCCTGCAACAGGCTGTTCTCCCAGCTCGCATCCAGCCCTGAGCGGCTGCCGTAAATCCGATCGTTCTCCATACTCCGGCCATATTTTTCCGTGAAAACACTTCTCAATACTAGCCAACATCTATGGGGTTCAAAACCTTCAAACCTCATCCAAAACCATTGCCTTAGGAGTGAGAACAAAGCTCTGCACCAGACGCCTTCCTCCTCCTCGCGCGCAGACTGAGCAGTCGCCAAACTTTCGTTCGTGCGGCTTCCTCCGACAACCAAAGACCGTGAAACGACTTCCAAAACTTAGAAAATATCTAGGAGGTTCTAACCCAACAAGCTTTACCCAAGTCGTGGTCTGAGGAAGGAGGACGAAGCTCTCTTCCCCGAAACCCTAATCTGCGATCCTGGGCAGAAAACTCCATCTTTGATTTTAGCCTACCCCAGCTTCAAATCCCGACTTAGCTCTACCCTAGGGACCCTTACTCACCCTCTGAACCATGGACCTGTAGTTGGTTCGAACCCATACCATAAAAACGTGATGAACATGCATCAAACAAGAGCAAACTCATGAATCAAAGGAAAAACCATTAAATTCTTGCATGAACTCATAAAAATCAGTGTCAAACTCATACATTCTTATAAAAACGTGAGTAGTAGCTTATATGGTGGTAAAGGAAAGGAATTAAACATGCCTTTTTAATTGATTGACGAAAGTGGATGCGTATACGGGTCCCCGGGACGACGAACGAACCAAAATCTTCAAAACTAGAGCTTGATCGGCTATGGGGGATGAGTTTTCTGCTAAGAGGCGTGAAAAGGGGTTGAAGAAAAGGGTGGAGGCGTCTGATGGGGTTTGGAATAGATTAGGGAGTGTTTTAGGTTTAAATTTTGGGTAGATAATATATTAATAATAGATATTACTCAAAATAAAGATATTATACCTTAAGCAAAATCTTTAAAACTCTTAAAAATAATAATAATCTGATACTAAAAACCATTATCCCGAAATTAAGACTTAAGAGATTTTTAAATATTAATAAAAGTCAATAAAATGACTTATTTTGGCCAAAAATAAATTATTAAATAAATATATAACTAAATACTAAAATTTTCTTGACAAAATACCTTAAAATAATATTTTAAGGCTCATAAAACTCATAAAATATTTTTGGCTCAAAAGTTGGTATATCGTCCGTCCACGGTCCCGTCTACGCGATCAAATAACTTATTTACTCAAAAATCTAAAAATATAATAATTACGGGTTAAATGCTAAAATAAATTTTAAATCATGCATATAATTCACATAATAACACATAAATGTCATTTAAACCAAATATAAATTTTTAAATAATTATTTTCTCTAATTATGCATGCGAATTTATGTATTAAAATTTCCGGTGTTACAATTCTCCCCCCCCCCTTAAATTGAATTTCGTCCTCGAAATTTGACTCATCAAATTCTAATAACGAAGTCTCAAAAAAATCCAATTTACTAAATCCACTATTACATATCTAGTGCCCAAGTTTCGGTATCCCAAAAGTCATGCTTCTGTTGCGCACTCTGATAAACAAAATATTTTATCCTTCCCAAATCTATTTATTTAAACGTAAATCGCAATGCATAACTTAAGGGTTCTAAAACTTTACTAACATGAAAATCTTAAATCATTACATATGCTCCTTATAATTCATAAGAAAACATTTAAAACTTACAGACCGGTAGCAAGATTTCTGAGCTTCACGTGACAGTAGACACCCTCCAAGGACCGCGCTCTGATACCAATTGAAACGCCCAACTACTAATAAATGCGGAAAAACTTTTTATTTTATTTTATTTTAATATACTAAAAATAATACTATACATATACGCCCATAGATATATGTATATAAAAATAACATACTTTTCTTAAGTAACCAAAAAAAAATATTAAATAAATAAATCCTTAAAAATGTTTCATGCATCAATTTAAAATAATAAACAATACTGCTGAAAAATCTCATACGCGGAAACAATAGTAAAATAAATCATGTTTCAAAACTCAATGCAATAATCTAAATAACTGCGACGGTCACGGGGTCCACTGCCATGCTCGCTCATACGTCCTCGCCACCGGTAGGAGCTACATAGACATCATCATACTCACCTGTACCATATAAGCGTAGTGAGCCTAGAGGCTCAACATGTCTAATCCTTTATAACGAGGTTTAAAATAATGCATCACATAATCATACTAATACATATAACTTACGTGGACATGCATGCATGATCTTAAAATAAATGCATCATAAAAATTATTCATCATCAGTCGTAAATACATCATAATTAATCATACATAACATAATTGAGCATGTCATAATCATAAAAAACTGAGTATGGTCATATCCATGAATGTGACTAATAACCGTGCCGACTGATCAGTCTAGAAACCATCGTACGTGGCGGTGGATAAATCCACCTCTATGCTGGTAGTAAACTACCTCTGTGCCAGTGGTAAAACCACTTTTATGCCGGTAGTAAAACTACCTCTGTGCCGGTGGTAAACCACCTCTGTGCTGTCACACCACTTCAATTTCCATAAAAATATTTTTCATGCTCAATTCTTAATCATAAACACATCATAAAATATTTCATGTATGCATGCACTTAAAATATGTCCGTAATATATATTTAATTAATTTTAATAATAAATAAACTTATACTTAAAATAAACTTCATGCATAAAAAAGAATTAAATATATATTCCGGACTTAGTTAATTTTCATGGGTTGGTCCAGACTGCTGACCACTCACTCAAAGCCCATTAAACTTAAATAAAAGCCCTATTATCATATTTTAGCCCAAATAACTTAACTAAACTTAACTGGGCCTAAATAAAAATATTTAAGCCCACTAACTTAATTAAACCCAATAAAACTCTAGACTGGCCCAAAAATCCACTTACTGGCCCAAAAATTCCCATGGGCTCCCAAACCCATAAAAATCATTGGGCTAACTTAAATAAATATTTAAGGCCCAAATAAAATTATTTGGAATCCCAAATAATTTTCTAAACATTAAACTGGCCCAAAAACCAATTAAACTCTTAATTACTTCAAAATTTAAAATACCCAATCTCGGCCCACCTAACCCGGACCCGGACCCTACTGACCCGATCCATGACAACCCAGACCTGACCCGGACCACCCAGCCCAAGCCCAGCCCGAAATAAAACCCAGAAGTTCAAAAATTAACCCAAGCATATTTCTGCACAGAACCAACTCCGTGCAGCTGTACTAATTCCTTTCTTTCTCTCTGATCAGACAATATTTGACCATGAAACCACTTCTATCACTTAGCTAACATCAAGACGTTTCCATCAAGCAAAAAATCAGCCCAAACGGTGGTTCGAGGAAGGAGAACGAAGCCCTGCAACAGGCTGTTCTCCCAGCTCGCGTCCAGCCCTGAGCGGCTGCCGTAAATCCGATCGTTCTCCCTACTCCGGCCATATGTTTCCGTGAAACCACTTCTCAATCCTAGCCAACATCTATGGGGTTCAAACCATTTATACCTCATCCAAAACCATTGCCTGAGGAGTGAGAACAAAGCTCTGCACCAGACGCCTTCCTCCTCCTCGCGCGCAGACTGAGCAGTCGCCAAACTTTCGTTCGTGCGGCTTCCTCCGACAACCAAAGACCGTGAAACGACTTCCAAAACTTAGAAAAAATCTAGGAGGTTCTAACCCAACAAGCTTTACCCCAAGTCGTGGTCTGAGGAAGGAGGACGAAGCTCTCTTCCCCGAAACCCTAATCTGCGATCCTGGGCAGAAAACTCCATCTTCGATTTTAGCCTACCCCAGCTTCAAATCCCGACTTAGCTCTACCCTAGGGACCCTTACTCACCCTCTGAACCATGGACCAGCAGTTGGTTCGAACCCATACCATAAAAACGTGATGAACATGCATCAAACAAGAGCAAACTCATGAATCAAAGGAAAAACCATTAAATTCTTGCATGAACTCATAAAAATCAGTGTCAAACTCATACATTCTTATAAAAACGTGAGTAGTAGCTTATATGGTGGTAAAGGAAAGGAATTAAACATGCCTTTTTAATTGATTGACGAAAGTGGATGCGTATACGGGTCCCCGGGACGACGAACGAACCAAAATCTTCAAAACTAGAGCTTGATCGGCTATGGGGGATGAGTTTTCTGCTAAGAGGCGTGAAAAGGGGTTGAAGAAAAGGGTGGAGGCGTCTGATGGGGTTTGGAATAGATTAGGGAGTGTTTTAGGTTTAAATTTTGGGTAGATAATATATTAATAATAGATATTACTCAAAATAAAGATATTATACCTTAAGCAAAATCTTTAAAACTCTTAAAAATAATAATAATCTGATACTAAAAACCATTATCCCGAAATTAAGACTTAAGAGATTTTTAAATATTAATAAAAGTCAATAAAATGACTTATTTTGGCCAAAAATAAATTATTAAATAAATATATAATTAAATACTAAAATTTTCTTGACAAAATACCTTAAAATAATATTTTAAGGCTCATAAAACTCATAAAATATTTTTGGCTCAAAAGTTGGTATATCGTCCGTCCACGGTCCCGTCTACGCGATCAAATAACTTATTTACTCAAAAATCTAAAAATACAATAATTACGGGTTAAATGCTAAAATAAATTTTAAATCATGCATATAATTCACATAATAACACATAAATGTCATTTAAACCAAATATAAATTTTTAAATAATTTTATTTTCTCTAATTATGCATGCGAATTTACGTATTAAAATTTTCGGGTGTTACAAAAGGATCGTCATTTTGTGTGGACTAAGGTGTGTGAGTGTAGTGACTCTTACCAAGATCACCTACTAAACAAAACTTAGGCATGCAATTAACTTAATCAGAAAGTAAACCATAATAAGCTGCGGAAACAATAAACATTAATACAATCCCAAGGAAAGGAATCTGCAAATACCCAAATAGTTGTACAACCAAATCGAACGCTGTATCAACCCAATACAAAAAGAATAAAACCCTAGGCGAAACTTCAGCTGGCCAACCTCTGCCTAGCACCTCTTGGATTCACCCGCCTCATCCAACCGCAAACCTGCCCATGGAATAGGGTGACCAGAAACATAGAGTACGAGACTTGAGCATAAAACGCTCAGCACGAGAGTATGAGTATACATGAATGCAAGTGTACCGTCTACTGACTAGAGGTCAAGAATCAGATAACAAAGACAGACCGGGCCCTGGTATGTTGCACGTTGTGTCGTCGCTTCAGGAGTTGGCTCACATACCGATAACCAGTGAATACTCAGGACCCAAATCGATGGAAGTCCATCCACTAACAGGATAGGGTAAAACCCTACTACCAGACATCTCAAAGGAGATAGCTCGATATGAAAATGTATGCAGCATAAAATCATGTCAAATAAATCATGAAGTCACATTGTAACGCCCCAAAAATTAATTATCGAATTAATTAGCAATTAAAATAATTATTGAGTTGATGAAATAATTATTATTGCTAATGAGATTATAGAGTGTATTTATAAAATACACATACCAGTTAATCAATGAATTTGACTATTTTTGGATATCTGGTATTATTTGGCATTTTGAAATAATTATTGAGATATCGAAATAAAAATAACTATTTATGCCAGATAAATTTAATTTGGGAAAATATTGACTGAAATGAATGGTCCGAGTCTAAGTTGGACTTAAAAATTAATTTGGAAATTTATGAGTTCAATTGACTGGTCAAAGTGTATAATTTCAGAAAAATGATGTTATTGATGTTGGGTGCGTGTACCGGAAAATATCAGATTTAGGACTAATTTTTACCAGTTGGGTATCAAATAAATTACTCCGGGACCCGAAAATATCGGGTTACTATAAATAGAAATCTCACACTGAGAAAACACGGATCAAGATTTTTTCCCCAATTTTTCCCATTTTCTCGACTTTACTATAGCAGCCGTAGTTTTTTTATTTTTCCGGCCATTCACCGGAGACCCGATCGAAGATCCGAACGGTCAGATTGTAGCCAAGATCAAGATGAATCTATTGGTATAAAAAAATTAAAAATCCAACGGTTGGATCGCCGGGAAAATGAGAAATAACAGACGAGTTCTGCACAGAATTTTCGTGGGTACTATAGCAGTCAACGTTTTTGATTTTTTGTAATGGACTGGACCCGCACCCTCTGATTTCTGGCCACATCAGGCACTTCTGCTCTGGGCCGACCCAGCCATTTTCTATGCATGGGCCTTCTCCCACTTGGAAAAGGAGTTTCATGCCCTCCCCAGGGATAGAACTTGGATCTCCAGGCATAAATCCAAATTCTTATCATCCCTGGTACCACTTGAGCTACCAGGGATGATAAGAATTTGGATTTATGTCTGGAGATCCAAGTTCTATCCCTGGGGAGGGCATGAAACTCCCTTTCCAGGTGGGAGAAGGACCATGAGTAGAAAATGGCTGGGCCGGCCCAGAGCAGTAGTGCCTGATGTGGCCAGAAAGCAGAGGGTGCGGGTCCAGTCCATTACACACATAATACATGCATACTAAGTCAGGATATCTCGAACGGTACTTTCGTACCTCAATTACTAGGCAAGCTCTACCAGCTCTAGGTCCACGCCTATAATCCACACTACACTGCCAAATGATACTAATATCATTATAGTGCTCTAAAAGCCTTAACTAGGCTATTGCATACTCCTAAATATTTTTAGAAAGCAAAAGCTATACCTGCGTTCGTCGTCTGCCCGTTGATGTCGCTTGCCTCAAAACTAGGTCACAGCTCCGCTGCGACACCTGGATCTCTACGCCACTTCCGCATTCCTAATGGGACGCCTAGAATTCCCTAGATCTAAGCTCGAAGACTAAGGAATCGAGAGAGAAGAGGTGATTGGTGCATCTAAACTGAGGCTCGGCACCTCTATTTATAGACAACAAACGGAACGTCTGTTCCACATCGTTGCATTGAACGTTGATTCCATTCTCCTTTGTTGCTTCCGATGTCCCATCAGGTGCGTAAGAAATGACGCATTCTGATGGCATGAACGTTGCGTTCGCTCCCCGAACGTTGCGTTTGTTCCGCCTGACCCTCCGGACCATTTCTGATCATTCTAGGTCTATTCACGGACTCCGTTAATCCATTAGAAGTCCCCTTAATAGCGTTTATTGGATTAATTAATAGTTACTCACTAAATCTGGGTACGGGCTGCTACATTCTCCCCCACTTAAGATATTTCGTCCTCGAAATCAGATCTTAAGTACTGAATGTAAAACAAGATGCAGAAACATCCTTTTATTCAAATGCAAATTTCATAGAGTTTACAACTGAATACAACTCGAAAACGAAATCAAAACAACTCAGGATTTTCTGAACGCATCCTGCTTTCCCGCTCCAAAGTGGCTTCCTCAGTGCCTCGGCGCTGCCACTGAACTAAAACCAAAGGAATGAATTTATTCCGCAAGACCTTATCCTTATGATCCAGGATACGAATGGGTCTCTCAACGTAGGTCAAATCCATATCCAATTGAACTTCATACTGCTGCAGAATATGAAACTGATCTGCCACATACCGTCGCAACAGAGATACGTGGAACACATCGTGAATACTAGACATATACGGTGGCAAGGCCAGACGATAAGCCAAATGGCCAATGCTATCCAAGATCTCAAATGGACCGATAAACCTAGGAGACAACTTGCGCTTGAGGCCAAATCTAAGAATCCTACGGAAAGATGAAAATCTCAGAAACACTTTCTCCCCAACATCAAACTGCAGAGGCTTACGCATAGTATTATCATAGGTGGCCTGACGATCCTGTGCAGTCTTAATCCGTTTCTTGATTTGATCAACAACATCTGCTGTCTGCTGAACTAACTCCGGTCCTTCAGCCTGTATCTCCCCCACTTCTTCCCAGAAGAGTGGAGTACGAAAACATCGCCCGTACAACGCCTCAAAAGGTGCCATCCCAATACTAGTATGATAGCTGTTTTTGTACGCGAACTCAATCAATGACAAATGATCCTGCCAGGCTGAACCAAAGTCCATAGTGCAAGATCGAAGCTTATCCTCCATAGTACGTATAGTACGCCTTGACTGTCCATCGGTCTCCGGATGATAGGCAGTACTCAAACATAGAGTAGTGCCCATCGCACGCTGAACACTCCCCCAGAATCTAGAAGTAAACCTGGGGTCTCGATCGCTGACAATGCTCACAGACACTTCATGAAGTCGAACGATCTTTTGAATGTACAACCGCGCCATACGATCCACAGAGTACTCTCGGCTATAGGCAATGAAATGCGCTGACTTGGTGAGTCGATCCACCACAACCCAGATAGCATCACAATTCCTCAAGGATACCGGCAAATGGGTCACAAAATCCATCGTGATAAACTCCCATTTCCACTCAGGAATAGGCAGACTGTGAAGCAAACCTCCAGGTCGTCGGTGTTCTGCCTTGACATGCTGACAAACAAAGCATCTCGAAACATACTGATACATGCTGCGTTTAATCCCCTTCCACCGAAACCGAGTACGTAGATCTTTGTACATCTTGTTGCTCCTCGGATGAATACTCAACTTAGTGCGATGTGCTTGAGACAAGATCTCCTCTCACAACTCTTCATCCTTCGGAATCACAAGCCTACCAGACAAACACAGAAATCCATCTGATTGATAGTGAAATCCAGACGTTCTACCCTCGTTAGCTAGACGAGCCAAACACTGGGTCTTTGAATCAGACATCTGAGCATCCCGAATCCACGAATACAAAGCTGACTCAGATAGTATCGCAAACATCTGGATACTCTGCATACCTTTCTTGTTCTTGAAGCTATACCCTGAAGAACAGCAGTCCTCGATTGCACTAGACATCGTACAAGTCAGCAGTGCGGATAGTCGTACCTTGTGACTCAAGGCATCGGCGGTGAGATTAGCAGCTCCCGGATGGTACTTAATCTCGCAGTCATAGTCCTTAAGTAAGTCCATCCAACGTCTCTGCCTCATGTTCAACTCCTCCTTAATGAACAAATACTTGAGACTCTTGTGGTCGGTGAAGATCTCAAATTTCTTGCCATACAGATAATGACACCAGATCTTCAAAGCAAACATAATGGCTGCTAACTCCAAATCATGGACTGGGTAATTGTCTTCTTGCAACTTTAACTGTCTCGAAGCGTATGCGATCACATGCCCATTCTGAGTTAGAACACAAACTAACCCCTGAAGAGAAGCATCTGTGTAGACCACATACCCTCCAGATCCTGACGGTAATGCCAACACCGGCGCAGAAGTCAACCGCCGCCGAAGCTCACAAAAATTCTCTTCGCACTCCGAGGACCACTCGAAATCGACACCCTTGCGGGTAAACTCCGTCAATGGTCGAGCTAGCTGAGAGAAGTTCAAGATGAAGTGACGATAATAACCTGCTAGACCCAAAAAACTACGGATCTTAGCAACCGTCATCAGACGCGACCAATTAAGCACAACCTCAATCTTGCTCGGATCAATGGAAATCCCCTCCCTAGATATGATGTGGCCATGAAATACCACTTGATCCATCCATAATTCGCACTTACTCAGCTTGGCGTACAACTGCTCACTCCGAAGAGTCTACAGTACTAACCGCAAGTGAGAAACATGCTCGTCTACATCACGCGAATACACCAGAATGTCGTCAATTAAAACCATGACAAACTTATCCAGAAACTCCCTGAAAACACGGTTCATCAGATCCATAAATATAGCCGGCGCATTTGTCAATCCAAACGGCATCACTAGAAACTCGTAATGCCCATAGCGAGTACGGAATGCAGTGTTGGCTATGTCCTGGTCTCGGACTCTCATCTGATGATACCCAGATATCATGTCAATCTTGAAGTAAACCGAAGTACCCTGCAGCTGATCAAACAAGTCATCAATACGAGGCAAAGGATACTTGTTCTTCACAGTAACTCAGTTAAGTTGCCGATAGTCAATGCATAACCGCATAGAACAATCCTTTTTCTTTACAAAAAGAACAGGAGCTCCCCAAGGAGATACACTAGAAAGAATGTACCCCTTGTCCAAAAGATCCTGTAACTGATTCTTCAACTCTCGCATCTCTGACGAAGCCAGAAGATACGGTGCTCGAGAAATAGGCGAAGTACCCGGCATCAACTCTATGCCAAACTCGACTATCCTAGCTGGAGGAAAACCCGGAATCTCATCTGGAAATAAATCTGGGAATTCATCCACAACAGGAATACTCTCTATCCCAATGCTCTCAGCGGACAAATCAACTGCATAGATGAGGTAAACCTTCCCTACCAGACTCCAGAGCTCGACATGCTCTCAAAGCTGATACCAAAGGCATCAGGGGTCGCGCTCCCTCACCATAGAAAAAAACAGCTATCACTCCCATCCGGATGAAAGCGTACTAATCTCTAATAGCAGTCCACTGAAGCTCGATAGGTAGTCAACATGTCAATCCCCAGAATACAATCTAAGTCATCCATCGAAAGAACCATGAGATTAGTTATCAAAATGTTCTCTTTGAACTCTAAAGGCCAACCCATCACTAGACGCTTAGCCAAAGCAGATTGACCCGTCATAGTAGAAACAGAAACTACTACGTCTAGTGCAATGCATGGTAACTTATGCCTCTTAACAAAATGTGCAGAAATGAAGGAATGAGATGCACCAGTGTCAATAAGTACAAGATCAGGTATACCATATAACAGAAATGTACCTGCGATGACCTTTTCATTCTCCTCCACTGCATGATCGTGTCTCAAGGCAAACACCTGGAAAGAAGCCCGCAGCTTCAAGTAAGAACTCCCAGCAGACTGTCCCTGCGACCTCTGCTGCACGGTAGCCTGAGAACCCAATCTTGAACCAGAACCAGAACCGCCTCCCCCAGCTAATTTACAATCTCTCCGGAGATGACCAACCTCTCCACAATGGAAAAATGCTCCAGGAGCTCTACGACATTTGTCTGATGGATGGTTCATCCCACAAGGGTCGCACTTTTACTTCTTCCCAAAATGAACAACACCACCAGAACCAGAGGAAGAAGAAGTAGATTCGGACTTCTTGAAAGACTGAGCACGAGGACCCAAAGAACTCTCAGGCCTTGACTGAGAGAAAGACATGTTTCGCCGAATCCTATCCTCCGCCTGGTGACAAAGGCTCACCAAACCCTCGTAGGTCATGTCATCACCGACCGCCACACGGTCATGAATCTCAGGGTTAAGGCCCTGAAGGAACAGATTGTACTTCATCTCAGAGCTGTCACCAATCTCGGGACTATAGGATAACAGATCAAAGAACTTCTGCTGATACTCGTCAATAGACATGGTTCCCTGTCGCAAACTCAATAACTCACCCGCCTTCGCCTGACGGAGTGTAGGAGGAAAATACAGCTTCTGAAAAGCTGTGCGGAACTCAGCCCAAGTGGCAACTCCTCTCGCCGCAACAAAGGGTGCAGAAGTGAATCTCCACCACTTCCGGGCTTGCCCATCCAGAAGATATCCAAGAGCTCCATCTTCTGCTCCTCAGTACAGTGAAACGTCTGAAAAGTTGTCTCCATACGTTCTAGCCAGTTCTCCGCATTCTCCAGAGACTCGCCTCCAACCAAGGGCTTAGGACCCATCTGCAAGAATCGGCGCACACTAAAATGCTAATCATCATGGCGAAGATGATTGTGTTCTCGACGACGCTCCCGATCGGCATCGCCCCAACGTCCCCCAATACTACCATGTCTACTTTGATCATTGCGATCTACCATCTACAAAATTACCTCACGGTTATCTTATGCAGAATCTAAATCCCAAGAATACTATGCATGCTCTGATACCATAAATGTAGTAACCCTTACCGAGATCACCTACTAAACAAGAATTAGGCATGCAATTAACTTAATCAGACAGTAAACCAGAATAAGCTACGGAAATAATAAACATTAATACAATCCCAAGGAAAGGAATCTGCAAATACCCAAATAGTTATACAACCAAATCGAATGCTGTATCAACCAAATACAAAAAGAATAAAAGCCTATGTGAAGCTCTAGCTGGCCAACCACTTCCTAGCCCCTCTTGGACCCACCCACCTCATCCATCGCAAACCTGCCCCATGGAATAGGGTGTCCAGAAACATAGAGTATGAGACATGAGCATAAAACGCTCAGCACGAGAGTATGAGTATACATGAATGCAAGTGTACCATCTACTGACTAGAGGTCAAGAATCAGATAACAAAGACAGACCGGGCCGTGGTATGTAGCACGTTGTGCCGTCGCTTCAAGAGGTGGCTCACATACCGAGAACCAGTGGATACTCCGGATCCAAATCGATGGAAGTCCATCCACTAACAGGATAGGGTAAAACCCTACTACCAGACATCTTAAAGGAGATAGCTCAATATGCAAATGTATGCAGCATAAAATCATATCAAATAAATCATGCTGTCACATAATACATGCATACTCAGTCAGGATATCTCGAATAGTACTTTCGTACCTCAATTACTAGGCAAGCTCTACCAGCTCTAGGTCCATGCCTATAATCCGCACTACACTGCCAAATGATACTAATATCATTATAGTGCTCTAAAAGCCTTAACTAGGCTATTGCATACTCCTAAATATTTTTAGGAAGCAAAAGCTAAACCTGCGTCTGTCGTCAGCCAGTTGCTGTCGCTTGCCTCAAAACTAGGCCACAGCTCTGCTGCGACGCCTGGATCGCTACGCCACTTCCGGATTCCCAATGGGACTCCTAGAATTCCCTAGATCTAAGCTCAAAGACTAAGGTATCGAGAGAGAAGAGGTGATTGGTGCATCTAAAACTGAGGCTCGGCACCTCTATTTATAGACAACGAACGGAACGTCCATTCCTCATCGTTGCGTCCGTTCGTCCGACGAATGTTGCATTCGTTATCCTTCGTTTTTTCCGATGTCCCATCAAGTGCGTAGGCAATGACGCATTCTGATGGCACGAACGTTGCGTCCGCTCCCCGGACGTTGCGTCCGTTCCGCCTGACCCTCCGGACCATTTCTGATCATTCTTGGTCTATTCCCGGATTTCGTGAATCCATTAGAAGTCCCCTTAATCACGTTTATTTGATTAATTAATAGTTACTCACTAGATCTAGGTACGGGCTACTACAGTGAGTCTTATTTCCAGACCTTGAAAGAAAAATTGACCACAGCTCCAGTGTTAGCCTTACCTTTAGGCTCAGGTGTATTTGTTGTGTGTACAGATGCTTCTCTTAATGGACTGGGTTGTGTATTAATGTAGAACGGGCAAGTGATTGCATATGCATCCCGTCAATTGAAGCCACATGAGACCAGATATCCAGTTCATGACTTAGAGTTCGCAGCCATTGTGTTTGCACTAAAAATATGGCATCATTATCTGTACGATGAACAGTTTGTGATTTATTCTGATCAGAAAAGTCAGAAATATATTTTCACACAGTCTGATTTGAATATGAGACAACGTAGATGGATGGAATTGCTTAAGGACTTTGATTGTGAGATCCAATATCAACCAGAGTGAATGAATCAAGTTGCAGATGCTCTCAGCAGAAAAGTTCAGAATGCTATGCTAACATCTCTTACCATCTACAAGGTTCACGAACATTTGGGTAATTCGGGATGGACGTATCAACCAAGTGGTGACTACTTTATAGTTTCATCTATCCAAGTCGAACCACAGTTAATTTATAACATCAAAGAAGCTTAGAGGACTGATCCTTACTTCCACAGATTGAAAGAATTAGCTCAAACAGGACAGTCAGACAAGTTCAATGTTTCTTCAGATGGATGTTTGCGCTATAATGGAAGACTTGTGGTTCCAAATTTGATAGATTTTAAAGAAGCTTTGTTGCGTGAAGCATGTTGTATTCATCATAGCGTTCACCCAGGAATCAGAAAAATGTATCATATCTTGAGATCTCACTATTGGTGGGAAGGTATGAAGAAAGAGATATCTGATTTTGTGGCCAAATGTTTGACGTGCCAACAAGTTAAGGCTGAAAGAATGAGACCTGGTAGTATGTTACATAGTTTGGAAGTTCCACAATGGAATTGGGAACACATTGCTATGGATTTTGTGACGCATCTGCATCGTTCCAGTCGTGGTTGTGATGCAATTTGGGTGATTGTTGATAGATTGCTGAAATCAACCCATTTCATTCCTTATGATCGTAATAGTACCTATAAAAAAATGGCAAGGTTGTACATTGATCATATAGTGAGATTGCATGGTGTGCCAGTGACTATAGTGTCTGATCGTGATCCTCGGTTTACTTCAAAGTTTTGGGTTAGTTTGCAATCAGCTTTGGGTTCAAGGTTGGCAATGAGTACTGTTTATCACCCACAGACAGATGGTCAATCTGAGAGAACCATTCAAACACTCGAAGATTTGTTGCGAGCTGTTGTAATGGATTTCAGTGGTGGTTGACAAGAATCTTTATCTCTGGTAGAATTCTCTTATAATAATAGTTACCAAGTGTCAATTGGGATGACACCATTTGAAGCTTTGTATGGCAGAAAGTGTAGGTCTCCGATATGTTGGGAAGAGATAGGAGAACGACTGATGTTGGGAACAGAATTTCTCCAAGAGATGAAAGACAAAGTTGAGTTAATCAGAAAAAGAATGAAAGCAGCTCAAGATCGTCAAGCCAGCTATGCTAATAAAAGACGCAGACCTTTAGAATTTCAAGTTGGTGATTTTGTTTTCTTGAAAGTATCACCGTTTCGTGGTACCATGAGATTTGGGCGTAAAGGGAAGTTAGCTCCTCGTTATATTGGACCATATGTGATTGTTGAGAGGATTGGTATTTTGGCTTATCGTTTGGACTTGCCGCAGAGTTTGTCCCTGATACATGATGTATTTCACGTGTCTATGTTGCGGAAGTATGAGCCAGAACCATCTCATGTTATGAGGACCGAAGATGTGGAGTTGGACAGTTTCCTTGGCTATTTTGAGCAGCCAATGCAGATTTTGGATCGCAAGGAGAAACAATTGAGGAAAAAACGATTACTTTAGTTTTGGTTCAGTGGAGTAGACATGGGAAAGAAGAGGCTACTTGGGAGTTAGAGGCGAGAATGCATCAGGAATAGCCTCATTTATTTGAGAGTGGGATGAATTACTCCTTGTTCTCTGAATTTCCTGTGTATTATCAGTGGTAGATGCTTAAAACATTTGCATGTTGTCTTGTGTGTGTTTGATTTCGAGGACAAAATCCTCTTTTTAGTGGGCGAGAATTATAAGGACCCGATTCTAATTACTCTGTTATTTGGCCAAATTTATTAATAATTATTTTAAAGTGCTAAATTAGAATAATTAGGCCAAATAATAAATAATTGTGTGCTAAAAATATATATTAGTAAATATCGGAATATAGACGATATAAAAGTACATATTTAATTTTTATGGCACACATGAGTTGGAATAAAATTGACCGGGTCAAGTTTGGACTCAATTAAATAAATAGACACACACATATGCTTACAAGATAATATTATTCATCTTCTCTCTCTCCTTGTCGGCACTTTCTTCCCTTGTCTGTTTTTTTCTTTCTTACTTTCGTTTTTGTTTCTTCTTTTGTCGATATCTTTGTCGTCGTTCGTCTGATTTTGAATCCGAAAGTAGTTCCGGAATCCTCGCGATGAGATGTTTCTTTTGGTATCAATTTTGTAAAGCTTTGAACTCGTTTCTTCGAACCCCTTTTTCCCAGCCGCCGTTTTTCCGCCGTGTTGTCACCGCCGATCGTTGCTTAGGCTAGGAGGAAGATTATTTAGGTTGGTTGGAGCTCAGTTTCGAAACTTTGAGGTAATTTCGTGGCTAGGATTTTGAAAATTTGGGTATTTTGGTTCAATTGGATTCCAATAATTGATATATGTTTAATTGTTGGTTGTAGGTGCTATATTTTGAGCCGAATTGAGGTACTGGTTATTTTTCAGATTTTATTTAAGAATTATTTCAAAATTTAAGATTTAGTGGATTAAGGATTTTGAGTTTTAATGCTTGATAAATTATGTTTGGATATTTAGAAGCGTTAGAATGTGTAAATATGAATTTTTGGAATATGGAATTTCTGAAAAATTCAGAATGTTATTAAATTGGGTTTTCGAACTTCTAAGGTTATAGAAATTGGTTATTCGATCATATTATGTTTTAGGATTGTCATATGTTAGCCTGGGAAATTATTTTGGAATTTTAGGCTAAACTGTTGAATTGTTGGAATTTTATATAAGTTAATTTTGGAAATAAATATTTTCCACATGTTTGGAATCTTCAGAAAGTCGTTAACAATTGTGGTAAATTTAAGTGTTCAATGAGGTACGCTCAAAATGTTATCTTACGATGTTTATGAAGTCATGTAATTGTATTAAGTGTTTTGTTAATTCTTATTATGTGCCTTGGATGACTACATGTGCATTCATGCATAAATTGAGATTATGTGATGAGTTGAGTAATTATCCCTAGTTTTTATTTTTAATAAATAATATATTTTCTTTTTAAATAAATTAAAAAGGATATTCGTCAACTAGTCACATTAATCGAATGGCATAGCATGTTGAGCCTTGACTCCTTTGACGGCTATTTTTTTGGACTCTTGAGATGTATGTTGAGTCATCAGAGGGACGAGTGGGATAGATTTAGCCACATTCCCAGATGATAGCTCGGGACGAGCGGCCTTGCAAACCGCATTCCCAGAGCTACGTGCATGGACAAGCGGTGATTTGATGCTGCATTCCTAGCTCGGGTGGCCACTGTTGTTGATGTTATTTGTTGGTACTCCACTTGGTATTCGTTATTCCATTTGTTACCGTTCACGCATTGCATAACATTTACTTGGTATTATTATATGTCATTTATTTACATCGCAATTTACTGGTTTGTTGTAATGGGGTCCGACCCCTATTTTTCTTTTATGTCGTGGTTGTTTTTGATGCCATGACTGGATTTCCAGGGACTTCTGGCGCGTCTGTTGGAGCTTCAGGTAGCGGTGCCCAGTGATGGCTAATAGTTGTTGTGTTCCCAAATATACTTATATGTATTGTGTCTGGTTCGGTATTCTGTCGGGGAGATTCCCCGAGTAGTTGCATTATATACTTTGTTGTTGGTTTGATTTGAATTTGGAGTGATCGAGCTGTAGTAGCCCGTAACCAAAATCAGTAACTGAGGGATTAATCATAATTACTTGAATAGAGTTCGGAAGCTCCGAAGGTGGGTTCGGAAGTTCCGAACAGGATCGGAAGCTCCGATGCAGGATCGGAAGCTCCGATCGATATTACGTCAGGCATGAAGATTGGCTAGATCGGAAGCTCCGATCAGGACCGGAAGCTCCGATCACCCCTATCCAAAGTCAACAAGTGATATTTTGACACGTGGCAGATCATGATCTTCGGAAGCTCCGATGGCAGGATCGGACGTTCCGATCGAGGATCGGAAGTTCCGATCGTTGTCTATAAATAGAGGGCCGAGGCTTCATTTCCAATTGCCAATTCCGAGCGTTTTCCTCTCCTTTCTAGTCCATTCAAGTTGTTCTAGCCTTCCTAGGCTTGACCCGGCGGTCGGCGAGGCGTTCGGTAGTCGTAGCGGAGTTGTGCCCAAGTTCTGGAGGCATCGACATCAAAGGGCTAACGACGGACGAAGGTATAGCTTTTGCTTCCTATAAATATTTAGGATTATGCAATCGCTTAGTTAAGGCTTTTAGAGCACTTTAATGATAATAGTATCATTTGGCAGTGTAGAGCAGACTATAGGCGTGGACCTAGAGTTGGTAGAGCTTGCACTGTTTTGAGGTACGGAAGTACTATTCGAGATATCCTGACTGAGTATGCATGTATTATGTGACTGCATGATTTATATGCTATGATATTATGCTGCATTCATTTGCATCTTGCTGTATCTCTTTCGAGATGTCTGTTAGTAGGGTTGTACCCTATCCTATTAGTGGATGGACTTCCATCGATTTGGGTCCGACGTATCCACGGTTATCTCGGTATGAGAGCCACCTCCTGAAGCGACGGCACAGCGTGCTACATACCAGGGCCCGGTCTGTCTCTGTTATCTGATCCTTGACCTCGAGTTATAGGGAGTTTACTTTGCATGCATGTATACTCATACTCTCGTATTGAGCGTTTTATGCTCACGTCTCGTACTCTGTATTTTCTGGACACCCTATTCCATGGGGCAGGTTTGCGATTGGACGAAGAGTGTGGATCCAGGAGGGGCTAGTCAGTGGTTGACCAGCTGGAGCTTCGTCTAGGTTTTATTTCTGTTGTTTTGAGGTTGATACAGCTATTCGATTTGGTTGTATATTATTTGGATAAATTACAGATTTCTTTACTTGGGATTGTATAATGTTTATGGTTTCCGCAGTTTTATTCTGATATCTGTTTAATTAAGTTAATTGCATGCCTAAGTTCTGTTTAGTAGGTGATCCGGGTAAGGGTCACTACATTTATGGTATCAGAGCATGCAAAAGAATTCTTGGGATTTAGTCTCATCATGAGGTATGTTTGTAGATGGCAAATCGTGACGACCGGAGTTCTCATGGCAATGTTGGTGGGCATTGGGGTGATGCCGATCGGGAGCCTCGTTGAGAACGGCGTCATCGTCATCATGACGACGAGCATTTCACTGTGCGTAGATTCTTAGCTATGGGTCCTAAGCCCTTAGTTGAAGGTGAGTCTCCGGAGGATGCGGAGAACTGGTTAGACCGCACGGAGACGACTTTTCAGACTTTCCAATGCACCGAGGAGCAGAAGGTGGAGACCCTTGGCTATCCTCTGGATGGGCGTGCGCGCAGGTGGTGGAGGTTTACTTCTGCACCTTTTGTTGCGGCGAGAGGAGTGGCCACCTGGGCCGAGTTCCGCACAGCTTTCCAAAAGAGGTATTTTCCTCCTGCACTCCGTCAGTCGAAGGCAGATGAGCTACTGAGTTTGCGACAGGGAGCCATGTCCATCGATGAGTATCAGCAGAGGTTCTTTGATCTGCTATCCTATTGCCCCGAGATTGCTGATAGCTCAGAGATGAAGTATAATCTGTTCCTTCAAGGCCTTAACCCTGAGATCCATGACCATGTGGCGGTTGGCGACGACATGTCCTACGAGGGTTTGGTGAGCCGTTGTCACCAGGCGGAGGACAGCATTTGGCGGAACAGGTCTTTCTCTCAGTCGAGACCTGCTAGTTCTTTGGGTCCCCGTGCCCAATCTTTCAAGAAGTCTTGATCTACTTCTTCTTCCTCTGGTTCTGGAGGTGTTGTCCGTTTCGGTAAGAAGGACAAGTGTGATCAATGTGGGAAGAACCATCCATCCGACAAGTGTCGTAGAGCTTCTGGAGCTTGTTTCCATTGTGGAGAGACTGGTCATATCCGGAGGGATTGTCCACTGTCTGGGGGAGGCGGTTCTGGTTCTGGTTCAGTATCGGGTTCTCAGGCCACCGTACAGCAGAGGTCGCAGGGACAGTCTGCTGGGAGTTCTCATTTGAGGCCACGAGCTTCTGGCCAGGTGTTTGCCCTGAGACATGATCAAGCTATGGAGGAGATTGAGAAAGTCATCGCAGGTACATTTCTGCTTTATGGTATACCTGCTCTTGTACTTATTGACACTGGTGCATCTCATTCCTTCATTTCTGCACGTTTTGTTAAGAGACATAAGTTACCATGCATTGCACTGGACGTAGTGATGTCTGTTTCTACTCCGACGGGCCAATCTGCTTTGGCTAAGCGTCTAGTGATGGGTTGCCCTTTAGAGTTCGAAGGGAACATTTTGTTAGTGAATCTCATGGTCCTGGCGATGGACGATTTTGATTGCATTCTGGGAATAGATATGTTGACTACCTATCGAGCTTCAGTGGACTGCTATCAGAGATTAGTACGCTTTCATCCGGAGGGGAGCGAGATGTCATTTTTCTATGGTGAGGGAGCGCGACCCCCGATGCCTTTGGTATTATCTTTGAGAGCCTGTCGAGCTCTAGAGTCTAGCGGGGAAGACTACCTTATCTATGCATATGATGTGTCCGCTGAGAGTATTGGGATAGAGAGCATTCCTGTTGTGGATGAATTTCCAGATGTATTTCTGATGAGATTCCGGGTTTTCCTCCTGCTAGGGAAGTCGAGTTTGGCATAGAGTTGATGCCGGGTACTTCGCCTATTTCTAGAGCACCGTATTTTCTGGCTCCGTCAGAGATGCGTGAGTTGAAGAATCAGCTACAAATCTTTTGTACAAGGGGTACATTCGTCCTAGTGTATCATCTTGGGGAGCTCCTGTTCTCTTCGTGAAGAAGAAGGATGGGTCGATGCGGCTGTGCATTGACTATCGGCAGCTGAATCGAGTCACTGTGAAGAACAAGTATCCGTTGCGTCGTATTGATGACTTGTTTAACCAGCTGCAGGGCATATCAGTTTACTCCAAGATTGACTTGAGATCTGGGTATCATCAGTTGAGAGTCCGTGATCAGGACGTAGCCAAGACTGCATTCCGTACTCGCTATGGGCATTACGAGTTACTAGTAATGCCATTTGGTTTGACTAATGCACCGGCCATATTCATGGATCTGATTAATCGTGTCTTCAGGAAGTATTTGGACAAGTTTGTCGTGGTCTTCATTGACGACATCTTGGTGTATTCGCGTAATACGGAAGAGCATGTTTCTCACTTGCGGTTGGTACTGCAGACTCTTGGGGATGAGTAGTTGTACGCCAAGCTGAGCAAGTGTGAGTTCTGGATGGATAGAGTGGTCTTTCTTGGCCATATCATATCCAGGGAGGGGATTTCTGTTGATCCAAGAAAGATTGAAGCGGTACTTAATTGGTCGCGTCCGACGACAGTTGCTGAGATCCGTAGTTTTCTGGGTCTAGCAGGGTATTATCATCGCTTCATTCTGAACTTCTCTCAGTTAGCTCGACCGTTGACGCATCTTACCCGCAAGGGTGTGGATTTCGAGTGGTCCTCCGAGTGCGAGGAAAATTTCTGTGAGCTTCGACGGCGGTTGACTTCTGCGCCGGTGTTGGCATTACCGTCAGGATCTGGAGGGTATGTAGTTTACACGGATGCTTCTCTTCAGGGGTTAGGTTGTGTCCTGACTCAGAATGGGCATGTGATCGCATACGCTTCTAGACAGTTGAAGCTTAACGAGGACAACTACCCAGTCCATGATTTGGAATTAGCAGCCATTGTGTTCGCTTTGAAGATCTGGCGTCATTATCTGTATGGCGAGAAATTTGAGATCTTCACCGACCATAAGAGTCTCAAGTATTTGTTCACTCAGGTGGAGTTGAACATGAGGCAGAGACGTTGGATGGACTTGCTTAAGGACTATGATTGCGAGATTAAGTACCATCCGGGAGCTGCTAATTTCACCGCTGATGCTTTGAGTCGCAAGGTGCGACTATCCGCACTTCAGACTTGTTCGATGTATAGTGCGATCAGTGACTGTTGTACTTCAGGTTATACCTTCAAGCATAAGAAAGGTATGCAGAGTATCCAGATGTTTGCGATATTATCTGAGCCAGCCTTGTATTCGCTGATCCGAGATGCTCAGATGTCTGATTCGAAGACCCAGCATTTAGCTCGTCTAGCTAACGACGGTAGCTCATCTGGATTTCATTATCAGTCAGATGGCTTTCTGTGTTTGTCTGGTAGGCTTGTGATTCCGCAGGATGAAGAGTTGCGAGAGGAGATTTTGTCTCAGGCACATCGCACTAAGTTGAGTATTCATCCTGGGAGCAACAAGATGTACAAGGATCTACGTACTCGTTTCTGGTGGAAGGGAATGAAACGAAGTGTTTATCAGTTTGTTTCGAGATGTTTGGTGTGTCAACAGGTCAAGGCAGAGCACCGATGACCTGGAGGATTGCTTCACTGTCTGCCTATTCCTGAATGGAAATGGGAGTTTATCACAATGGACTTTGTGACCCATTTGCCATTATCCCCGAGGAACTGTGATGCTATCTGGGTTGTGGTGGACCGACTCACTAAGTCAGCGCATTTCATTGCCTATAGCCGAGAGTACTCTGTGGATCGCATGGCACGGATGTACATTCAGGAGATCGTTCGACTTCATGGAGTGCCTGTGAGCATTGTCAGCGATCGGGACCCCAGGTTCACTTCTAGATTCTGGGGGAGTGTTCAGCGTGCGATGGGTTCTACTCTCAGTTTGAGTACAACCTATCATCCGGAGACTGATGGTCAGTCAGAGCGCACTATCCGTACTTTAGAGGATATGCTTAGAGCGTGCGTCATGGATTTTGGTTCAGCCTAGCAGGATCATATGCTGTTGATCGAGTTCGCTTACAACAATAGCTATCATACTAGTATTGGGATGACACCTTTTGAGGCGTTGTACGGGCGACGTTGTCGTACTCCACTCTTCTGGGAAGAAGTGGGGGAGAGACAGGCTGAGGGACCGGAGTTTATCCAGCAGGCGTTAGACATTGTTGATCAAATCAAGAAACGGATTAATACTGCACAGGATCGTCAGGCCAGTTATGCCAATATCAAACGTAGGCCCTTGCAGTTCGAGGTTGGGGAGAAAGTGTTTCTGAGAGTGTCACCTTTTCGCAAGATTCTCAGATTTGGCCTTAAGGGAAAGTTGTCTCCCAGGTTTATCGGTCCGTTTGAGATCTTGGAGAGCATTGGCGATTTGGCTTATCGACTAACTTTACCACCGCATCTTTCCAGTATTCACGACGTGTTCCATGTATCACTGTTGCGACGGTATGTGGCGGATGAGTCTCATATTCTGCAGCGTTCTGAGGTTTAGGTAGACAAGGATTAGACTTATGTTGAGAAACCTCTTCGTATCCTGGATTATAAGGATAAGGTTTTACGGAACAAAGTCATTCCTTTGGTTTTAGTTCAGTGGCAGCGCCGAGGCACTGAGGAAGCTACTTGGGAGCTTGAGGAAAGGATGCGTGAAGACCATCCTGAGTTTTTTTGATTTCATTTTTTAAGTGTATTCAGTTGCAAACTCTGTAAACGTTTGATTTGAATATAGAATGTTTCTGATTTCTGTATTTGCATTCGGTACTTAAGATCTGATTTCGAGGACGAAATATCTTAAGTGGGGGAGAATGTAGTAGCCCGTAACCAAAATCAGTAACTGAGGGATTAATCATAATTACTTGAATAGAGTTCGGAAGCTCCGAAGGTGGGTTCGGAAGTTCCGAACAGGATCGGAAGCTCCGATGCAGGATCGGAAGCTCCGATCGATATTACGTCAGGCATGACGATTGGCTAGATCGGAAGCTCCGATCAGGACCGGAAGCTCCGATCACCCCTATCCGAAGTCAACAAGTGATATTTTGACACGTGGCAGGTCAGGATCTTTGGAAGCTCCGATGGCAGGATCGGACGTTCCGATCGAGGTTCGGACGTTCCGATCGAGGATCGGAAGTTCCGATCGTTGTCTATAAATAGAGGGCCGAGGCTTCATTTCCAATTGCCAATTCCGAGTGTTTCCCTCTCCTTTCTAGTCCATTCGAGTTGTTCTAGCCTTCCTAGGCTTGACCCGGCGGTCGGCGAGGCATTCGGTAGTCATAGCGGAGTTGTGCCCAAGTTCTGGAGGCATCGACATCAAAGGGCTAACGACGGATGAAGGTATAGCTTTTGCTTCCTATAAATATTTAGGAGTATGCAATATCTTAGTTAAGGCTTTTAGAGCACTTTAATGATAATAGTATCATTTGGCAGTGTAGAGCAGACTATAGGCGTGGACCTAGAGTTGGTAGAGCTTGCGCTGTTTTGAGGTACGGAAGTACTGTTCGAGATATCCTGACTGAGTATGCATGTATTATGTGACTGCATGATTTATATGCCATGATATTATGCTGCATTCATTTGCATCTTGTTGTATCTTTTTCGAGATGTCTGTTAGTAGGGTTGTACCCTATCCTGTTAGTGGATGGACTTCCATCGATTTGGGTCCGGCGTATCCACGGTTATCTCGGTATGGGAGCCACCTCCTGAAGCGACGGCACAGCGTTCTACATACCAGGGCCCGGTCTGTCTCTGTTATCTGATCCTTGACCTCGAGTTATAGGGAGTTCACTTTGCATGCATGTATACTCATACTCTCGTATTGAGCATTTTATGCTCACGTCTCGTACTCTGTATTTTCTGGACACCCTATTCCATGGGGCAGGTTTGCGATTGGACAAAGAGGGTGGATCCAGGAGGGGCTAGTCAGTGGTTGACCAGCTGGAGCTTCTTCTAGGTTTTATTTCTGTTGTTTTGAGGTTGATACAGCTATTCGATTTGGTTGTATATTATTTGGATAAATTACAGATTTCTTTACTTGGGATTGTATAATGTTTATGGTTTCCGCAGTTTTATTCTGATATCTGTTTAATTAAGTTAATTGCATGCCTAAGTTCTGTTTAGTAGGAGATCCGGGTAAGGGTCACTACACGAGCCTTGCCAGCTCTCCTTGTTGTTTAGTCCTGTCCAGTGCGGCTGTAGGATTTATGTTTGTTGAATGTGACTCTATTTTTGCGTATATGATGTTGTGTTGTGTTTTCTGGATTTTTCGGCATGTCCTATTTACGGGGAGGACATGCCAAAATTTTTGTAGGCCCAAAAAGGAAAATTTTCACTCTTTTTTGCTGTTTACACTAATTAATCCTGGTTGTTTGGTCATTACACATTAAATAGGAGCACGGGCACTCACACATATAAATTGAAGTGGTTTAATGATAGTTCTGAAGTGAAGTGACTAGGTGAGTTGTGGTGCCTTTCTCAGTTAGTAAATATGAGGATAAAGTGTTGTGTGATGTTGTTCCTATGCAAGCTTGTCATATTTTGTCGGGGAGACTGTGGCAATTTGATAGGAAGGTAATACATGACGGTTTTAAAAATCGTTATTCTTTTACTATAAAAAAAGAGTTTGTTGTATTGTTCCCTACTACTCCAAAGCAAGTATTGGAGGATCATTTGAAAAATAAAAAGAGAGAAGAGGCCGAAAAAAAGAGTGAACAAAAAAGTGAGGTGACCTTAGAAAAAAAGAATGAAAAAAAATGAGAAAAAATTGAGAGGAAAGAGGCCGATAAAAAAATATATATATGACCTGAAAGAGTGAGTTGTGAGAGATTATACATGTGCATACTCCACTTGTGTTCATTTTCTACAAGGAGATACTCCTTAACAGAAGTGATATAGCCGGAAATCTTTCAAGCAGTGTTGTTTCTCTCTTGCAGGAATTTGAAGAATTATTTTCGGAGGATCTACCACAAGGATTACCACCTTTGAGGGGAATTGAGCATCAAATAGATCTTGTGCCTGAAAGTGCATTGCCGAATCATCCAGTTTATAAGAGTAACCTGGAGGAAACAAAAGAGCTATAAAGGCAGGTAAGTGAACTTCTCGATAAGGGATTTGTGTGTGAGTCTATATCTCCTTGTGTTGTGCCTGTTTTGTTGGTTCCTAAGATAGACGGTTCATGGAGAATTTGTGTGGATTGTAGAGCCATTAACAATATTTCCATCAAGTATATGCATCCTATTCTTAGATTAGATGATATGTTAGATGAATTGCATGGTTCTAGCATTTTTAGTAAATTGATCTTAAAAGTGGTTACCATAAAATTTGGATGAGAGAATGTGATGAATGGAAAACTTCTTTTAAAAATAAGTATGGATTGTATGAGTGGTTGGTTATGCCATTTGGGTTAACGAATGCACCTAGTACTTTTATGAAGTTGATGAATCATGTTTTGCGCGCTTATATTGGAAAATTTGTTGTGGTAAATTTTGATGATATCTTGGTGTATAGAAAAAATTTGAATGAGCATGATGAACACTTGACAATTGTGCTAATCACACTAAAAACTGAACACTTGTATGCTAACTTGAAAAAAATTGTGTTTTGTACAAAATAACTTGTGTTTCTTGTTTTTGTTGTGAGTGCTCAAGGTGTCAAAGTTGATGAGGACAAGGTAAGTGCAATTAGAGATTGACCAACGCCTACTTCTATTGGTCAAGTTCAAAGTTTTCATGGTCTTGCAAGTTTCTATAGGATATTTGTGAAGTTTTTTAGCACTTTGGCGGCTCCTATGACTGCGGTGATAAAAAAACGTTTCATTCCATTGGGGCGAGGAGCAAGAGAAGTTTTTTGACATTATTGAGCAAAAATTAATTAATGCTCCTTTACTTGTATTGCCGGATTTTTCTAATACTTTTGAAATTGAATGTGATGCGTCAGGTGCAGGAATTGGTGGTGTTTTGATGCAAGGTGGACAGCCTATTGCCTAGTTCAGTGAGAAGTTAAGTTGAGCAGCGTTGAATTATCCTACCTATGACAAGGAGTTCTATTCCTTGATTCATGTGCTTGAAATGTGGCAGCATTATTTGAGACCAAAATAATTTTTGATTCATACGGATCATGAATCTTTGAAGCATCTCAAAGGACAACAAAAGATGAACAAGAGACATGCCAAGTGGGTGGAATTTGTAGAGACTTTTTCCTACATTATTAAGTACAAGCAAGGGAAGGAAAATGTGGTAGCGGATGCTCTATCACAAAGGTATGTGCTTCTATGTACTCTAGATTCTAATTTTTGGGATTTGAGTATGTGAAGGAGTTGTATGCCAATGATCTTGATTTTGATGAGGTTTATGCGTCATGTTTGCATGGTCCAAAGGATAAATTTTTCATGCATGATGGATATTTGTTTAAGAAAGATAAGTTGTGTGTGCCTAAATCGTCCATTCGTGAGTTACTTGTTAGGGAATCACATGGAGGTGGTTTGATGAGACACTTTTCATGAATATTTTTATTGGCCACATATGAAGCATGACGTTAAAAATATTTGTGAGAGGTGTGTGACTTGTAGAAAAGCTAAGTCTAAGACACAACCACATGGATTGTATACTCCACTTCCAATTCCTAGTGAACCGTGGGTAGATGTTTCTATGGATTTTGTTATAGGGCTGCCAAGGTCTAAGAAGAGGAGGGATTCTGTGTTTGTGGTGGTTGATAGATTTTCAAAAATGACTCATTTCATTGCGTGTCATAAATATGATGATGCATCTCATGTTGCGGATTTGTTCTTTAATGAAATTGTTAGATTGCATGGCATGCCTAGGAGTATTGTGTCTGATAGAGATACTCGTTTCTTGAGCTACTTTTGGAAAGCATTATTGTGCAAACTTGGTACTAAATTATTGTTTTCGACTACATGTAATCCTCAAACTGATAGTCAAACTGAGGTTATTAATAGGACGTTAGGAACTTTGTTGCGTACTATAATTTAAATTTTTTTTGAAGAGTTGGGAGGAATTTTTGCCATTTGTTGAGTTTGCATATAATCGTAGTGTGCATTCTACTAAAAAAATTTCACCATTTAAAATTGTGTATGGTTTTAATCCTTTAACCCCGTTGGATTTAATGTATTTGCCTATGAGTGAAAAGGTTAATATAGATGGAAAGAAAAAGGTTGAGTTTGTGATAAATTTGCATGATAAAGTGAAAGCGAACATCTAGAAAAAGAACTTGCAATATACAAAGCAAGCAAACAAAGGTAAAAAGAAGGTCGTGTTCGAACCCGGTGATTGGGTGTGGTTGCATTTGAGGAAGGAACATTTTTCAGAGAAGCGGCGTTCTAAGTTGTTACCTAGAGACGATGGACCTTCCCAAGTTTTGGAGCGGATCAATGACAATGCCTACAAATTAGACTTGCCAGGTGAGTATAATGTGAGTACAAATTTTAATATTTCTGACTTGTCTCCGTTTGATCTAGGTGATGATCAAGATTTGAGGACAAATCCTTTTCAAGAAGGGAAGGATGATGCGATCATTGATAGCTCGCATGTTGACCACGTGGCTAAGGATCCGTTGGAGATTCCAAGAGGACCAATTACGAGAGGTCGAGCTAAGAGATTCAAAAATGCACTTAAATCGTTGATGATGAATTATCATGAAGGCATTGGAATTCTTGAAGATCACTTTGGGGAATGTTACAATATTAATAAAGTCCAAACAAGTCAAGAAAGTGGAGAAAATATCAAATCAAACACAAAAATAAGTTACATGGCCCAAGAAGCCCGCGCGCCCATGCACATTCCAACGCGCACCCGCCCATCCAAGTGAATTTTGAAGTTGTTAGACAGACGCCCATGCGCTCCCGCACCATATACATCACGCGCCCGCGCCGTCTGAGGACTTTTGAAGATAGGATTTTCGAGAGCCATGCGCGCCCGCGCCTGTACGTCACGTGCCCGTGCCTGTACGTTCCGTGCCCGTGCCTGCACTCTCTTTCACACAGTTTGGCATTTTGTGTCTGTGCGAGATTTTTTGATATTTTGGAAATATTTTTCCTATTTTGAGTCTTTTAATTATATTAGAAAACTTTTAGGAGATATCTTTGATATCTTTATATATATTTTGAATTATTTTGCGATATCTTTTATTATTTTGTAGTTTTATTTTAAATACAACAAAAACATTCATTATTGAGATAGAATTCAGATTTTTGATATTGATCAATTAAAATTCTCTTTTGAAATTTTATTAAGCTTTTGCTTACCTAAAAATCAAACTTATCAAAGTTCTTCAACTTTGGGGAGTTTGTCGATTGATTATCCTCGTGGGTTGTCAGAAACAGGTTTTCTGAAGGTCCCTTTGTGATCAGTTGTTTTCTTCGTGATTTTTTGTTGCTAGTTTCAAGTAAATTAGAGGTGAAGAATCCAAAACTTTTACTTGTTTCAATATTGGGAAAATTTCTTGATTTCTTTTGTTATTGGATTGAGGGAACAATTTTAATATAGTCGTGTTTGCCTTCCATACATTAAGAATTCATATCAGAATTGCTGGATAAATAATACACGTATCATCGTTTCAAGTTTATGTACAATTTCTTTATTACAATCCCATGTAATACATACACTATTCAAAATACAACAAAAATGTACATCCAATAACTTGAAATGATACAACATTCAGACGATTCATTACAACTGAAATACTATTTACAACTACAACAATACAATATTTAAAATCATCGTACTAGTCTTCGTTTCTTTTAGCATGAATCTTCTAATAGACATACGCATCAATGCAAGCGTAATTCTGCACAATATCTCTCGGCATCTCGTCCTACAACGACTTCCGGAGAAATAACTTGAGCTCGCTAACCAGCTATGCTCTGCATCAGTTCCTGTCAGTTGACCTCTTCTGCTCACGACCTACCGTCAACATTGTTCTTGTATTCCTATCATGCTTTTGAACATGAAGTTTCCCGTGTGCCTACTGAATGCATCGATATAAGAATAGCGGCAAAATCATGTTCTACATGAGTTTAAACACCTTACCCTCGAAACCAGTCATACCTTAGCCACTTGAGGCATTCTCTTGTGAAGGTCTATATAACAATCTCTGCAACTACGGCTGGAGAATCTTCAGAGTAGTGTCATCATGCTAAGGACTGTACAGATGCAAACATCAAGTATGTCCCAACCAATCCTCTGCCACTGCCTCTAATATCCGGTACTCAATCCAAATCTAGGATCCACATGAGTAGATTTCTCAAAAGCTCGGCACGATCCATCGCTCCAGTCCGCACTTGTTGGAATCCCATAAGCCAAATCTTTAGAACTCCTGCCGATGATGATAGTCTTCGAGCAACCTAATCACCTCATCATAGTCTATTTAAAGGTCTCATCAATCCTAAAAGGATAACCCAAAAAGTCTCATTACTATCTCTCAAGTCTCTTTGCATGCCCCTCTCTAACACTGTAGGCCAAATCCTAGCTCACCGGTCTAGATCTCATGCCTAAAAGTCCACACTACTGCGACTACAATGCAAACACTCATGCATCACTAATTAAGCTCTAAAAGACGTAACTAATCTATTCCATACTCCTAAATATTTTTAGGAAGAAAAAACTATATATGCATCTGTAGTCTGCCCGCTAATGGAAATTGCCTCAAAACTTAGGGACATCTCCGCTACTAGCCCCGTAGCGCCTAGCCACTTGTGGTTTGTCAATAGGACACCTAGAAAACCTAAAACTGGATAGAAAAAGAAGAGAGAAAGGAACTTTGTGCACCTCACAAATGAGCCTCGGCACCCCTTATATAGACGGAGATCGGAGCGTCCGATCCCATGTTTGAAGCCTCCGATCCGGTTCAGACCGTCCAATCCCTCCGTCCGATCTCTCCTGGCCATACACGTATCTAGCTTACAGAGGACGCCTACCGACACTGGTTTGGAGCCTCCGATAGACCTTTGGAGCGTTTGAATTCCTCTCACTGATGTCACCAATGACGCAATATCTCAGAGAGCTGGCTGCTAGAGTACGGAGCCTCCGAACTCTGATCGGATCGTCCGAACTCCTTCGGAGCTTCTGATCCTCCGATCGCAGCTTCCGAACTATTATTCACATTATTTATGTAATTAATTATGATTAATACCCTTAATCACCTTATATTGGATACGGGTCATGAATACACCCCCAAGTCCGGAGGAAGAAGAAGAAGCAAAATTTTTAAAATACTGAGCATGGGGACCCAAAGAACTTGCAGGTCTAGACAAAGGGAAAGACTTGTTATGGCGAATGCTATCCTATTCTTGGTGGCATCGACTAACCAATTCCTCGTAAGTCATTTCATCGCCAATAGATACACGCTCATGGATTTCTGGATTAAGACCCTGAAGAAACTGACTGTACATTCCCACAGTGATGTCAGAATCTAAGGACAATAGGGCAACAAATCAAAGAACTTCTGCTGGTACTCGTCAATTGACACTGTGCCCTCCTTCAATCCCAGCAATTCACTCGCTTTCGCCTATCGGGGTGCGGGAGGTGATGAGTGCATTTTGTATGCATTATTTCGTGATATTTTTATGTTTATTTTGTGTGAATTCATATTGTTTTTATATGTTTTAGTGCATGCGTGTGTATTTCACTCTCCGCGTTAATTTTATAGGAAAATTGATTTTTGAATAATGAATTACGGAGAAGCCTTGGTTAAAAATTCATTTTTAGTTTTGGAAAAAACTAAATCCGATCTCCACTGTTCAAAATTATGTTCAAGATGTTTTGAATCTTTTGCCCAACTTTCAGCTTGATCCGATAATTAGAACTTGAGATATGATTTTTGCAAGAAAACTGCGTGCTGGAAAGAACTCATACACGGTCCCAGGCAGGGACCTGGCATAGGGACTCCATTCACATCGCAAAATTTTTAGAATTGGGACAGAATATTGCTCGCTTGAGCGCCCTTGAGCCCGCTCGAGCGAGAATTACGGACAGGAAAAAAATAATACAGAAGATCTCTCGCTCGAGCGCACCTTGAGCCCGATCGAGCTAGACGGCGTGCTTACTTTTTATTTTTGGAAACTCTTATTCGCAAAGTATGCAATCTTTTGAATATTTGGAGCGTATAAATAGGTTTTTTTATCATCAGATGAAGGGTTCCATAACACAGACAACAGAGAGGAGGCGACTACTACCTGCTTGGGAGAGAAGATTTCTCTTTTCTTTTTTCTTCTTTTCTTCTTATTATTTTTAGTTCATGATTAAAAACTTTGTTTGAATCATGATTTCGTTTATGGAGTAGTTCTTTCTTTTTGATCAAGGCCACGCGATTGAGCCAGATAAATTTATGTAGAAAACTTGGATATGTGTTTGGGATTTTTCAGAATTGATTTTAATTTATTGATTGTTAGTTTTATATTTGTCTTGTGAATAGCATGATCAACTGTTTGCTTGCATTCTAATTGATTCCAAGTCGACAGAGTAGGAATTGATTTCGATCTCTCTGATAATTAACAAATGGTAAAATCAACTAAAAATAGAATTCGGTTTCAGTGTGCGGTTTTAGGTGAAACTGAATTTTCACAAATATTTAATGCATTCAAATTTAATTAGAATTACGAAAGATTATTCCGTAAATATTTTAATTAGTTTGATTGTTCTAGAAATAAACCTTTGAACAAATTAGGAGAATTTCCGTAATTTATGATTAAATCTGATTCCTGAATCGACTACTTGTTACATAATTTTTCTGGTACCTACGTGTGTCCTTGATCGAACTTTTCCCATATTTGAATTTAATACAATTTTTTTGTTGCGTTTTAGTTAATTTAATTTTATATACAAATTTAATTAAAAGTTTAAAATCTGAAATTGCTCTTATTAACTAGTCTAGATTAAGTAGAAATAAATATATTTTGGTAGTTACAAAATAAAAATCCGTGTGGATTCGACATCTGATTTTTATTCAGTGTCTATAAACTGACCTAGTGCACTTGCCAGTAGATTTTTAATCAAACTGATTTTAGCGGTCAACTTTTTGGCGCCGTAACCGGGGACTGTTTTGATTTCAGAGTTTTTATTTCACTTGAGATTAGACTTAATATTTATTTATTTATTTTATTAAATTCTGAATCTTATTCTTTTATTGGTGATTTTCAGGTGCTATCTGCTTGTTTATGCATAGCACTCGACGCACCAAAGATCTCTTACCACTTGACTTGGAGATCGAGCGTACACTGAGTAAAATTTGGAAAGCAAAGAGGAATCTTAACCTAGTAATTGAATCAGAGTCTAAGGAAGAGATGATAGATAGAGTTGATAATGGTATAGTTCTTGATCTAATTCGTTCGCCAGTTGAAGGTTATGGATCTAGCATAGTTCGCCCAGCTGCTGATGTGAACACTTTCAAACTGAAGCCCTCTATTATTTAGATGATCCAACTTCAGACATGTTTTTGGGGCACATCTATGGAAGAACCATACGCTCATATGGAGCATTTTCTGTCGATCTGCGACACGTTCAAGTTCAATGGGGTAACCTCTGATGCAGTGAGATTGCGGTTATTCCCATTTTCTCTATAGGGAGATGCACCTGAGTGGCTAGTGAAAGAGTAGGTGCCCGGTGAGCCAACTTGTGGCTAAGGGCTTTGATGACTCTTTGTATAAACAATCTTTTGTTTAATATAATTTACACTTTTATTAATGGCAATGACTTTATCTTTCTTCATATTGTTATATTGTGATATACTATTGTTGTTTTGATAAAGACCTTGAATATACTATAGTGTATGTAAGATGTGGTAGAACATGGAGATGTCTATCATGAAACACATCTTATAGTCACTGTGTATTCTAAACTGTTCCTAGTCGATTGAGCCGTCCGATAATAAGGATAAGGATCGCTCGAGTTTGAGACTAGCATTTGCGATGCAGAGTACCACGTTTCATTGGTAAGGAACATAGAGATGTTCGAAGCATGCAAATGGATATTCATACGATGAATGATCGAACTACCCTATCCAGACTTTCCAAGTGGTTATCACTTATCGAGTGGATAAAGTCCGCGGTTTTGGTTGTACACCATTAGTCCTTACTACTTGAAACATCATTGAGACTCTATATGCTAGTACTGTGCTTTGACTCGTTTACCGACTCTATTGGGGTCATCAGGTATCGGGATTGGGTACAGTTACAACACATATAGGAGTCGATGCTTTGTTGTCAAAGATTCACCACATACTTGCGAGTGTGGATATCCTATGCGATCTGAGGAGATATTAGTGTGACGAATCTCTGGCCAGAGTACATGATGTGTTTTAAGAAATGGTTTCTTAGTAACACATGCGATGTCACTATTTGATCTTCAAGATGTATTGCATAGTTATCGAATCTCGAACGACTCTCGATTTACCAATGGTTGTTGATTCGATCGGGATATATGGATGAAGGGACCGTACTGTACGCTAACCAAAATCTATTGGTTCTTGCAGGCACTATCAGTGATACCTAGGGAATCATGGGGCGATGTTGCTAGGCGCTCTTACCATGATTCGATGGGCAAGTCGGAAATTGTTGTTCCGAGTCACAAGGAGTTGTGAGCCCATGGCTAGCTGTATCCCTGAACCATTGAGGGTCACACAGAGTAATGGATTTTTAATCCCTGTTGAGATAGTTAAATTTAAAGAGTTAAATTTAATGAACAAAGAAGTTGGACTTCTTATTTAAGAGTAGAGGATTAAGATTTCCTAAAATGACATAGGAATGGGCATTTTTGGAAACCACTGAATTCGGATTCAGAAAAATTTATTTTGACTTTAAAAGGTGCAGAAATGGTTTCTGTACACATTGGTGAAATCGGTTTATCAATCGGAGTCATGATGAATTTTATATTAATTTCTGAACATGCGGGTTTTGCTTGTCGGGCTTGAACTTATGACTAATGGGCCCTAAGCTGTTAGCGGCCTACATTATAAATAAGTTATTGCAGTACAGAAATAAAACACAACAGGTCACAATTTTCAAAAACCTAGTTATTTTCTCTCTAAAGTGGCCGCCCCCCTTCCCTCTCTACTCGGGAAAATCCAGCATGTGAATTTTGAATTACAGTCTGGTTTAACGGATCAAATTCGTTAATTCTCTTCGTAGAAACTTCTGATAGATTTTCTAGTGCAATCTATCAGAGGGATTAATTATCCGTTCGTGGACCTGATTGAAGAACAGTTCGTCCATCAGTTCCAGGGATATACAACAAGAGCAGAGCAATCTGTTGGTGTCCATAATCTCGATTCGAGATTGGAGGTAAAAATTTATAATTGTTATTTAATTTTTACACACACAATTTAATCGTAAAATTTTTGATACCCATTATGGAATCGTTCCATATAAAATTTTTAAACTTCCGCTGCACCGGGTATCAATTCTGATTGATCTGATCGCCGCGTTATCCAACAGTGGTATCAGAGACAGGTTGCTCAGATCAAGCGATTAAATTAATCGATTGTACAAAAATTTTTAAGCCTCGGTTTTTGAAACAAAATAAATATTTTAAAAATAAAAATTTTTTTTCGGGCAAAACCCGGGCAGCGATCGTCGCTGCCCTAGGGGCAGCCGGGCTGCCCGGCCCGAGCCCCTTTGGGGCGCGGGCAGCCCGGGAGTGTCCCAAGCGGCCCGCGAAAAATTATTTTTAATTTTTAAATTAAAATTTTAATATGTTAAAATTCTATTTTTGGTCCGATCGAAAATTGTTTTTGATTGGTCCACGAGGCGTCGAATCGAATTGTTCGAGTCCGAAAATTTTAAAATTGATTTTTGGATAAATTTGAATTTTTTGAAAATTTAAATATTTTATCCGTTAAATTGAATTTTGAAATTAATTATTTTTGGCACAATTGATGATAAGATATGATCTTATGCATATATTGAGTAAAATATGATTTTATGTATAAAATTGGATTTTATAGATAAAATATGATTTTATTTGATAAAAAGATAAAATATGATTTTGTATGTAAAATAAGATTTTATATATGAAATATGATTTTATCCTTTTAAATTTAAATTGCCATTGCATGTTATCCAATAAATTAATTTTGAATTAAATGTTATTGGATAAGGATGATCGATTGCCATGACCAATTTTGTAGGTGTATGTTAGGAATTTACAATTGTTTTTATTGTTGTTGGATTTATTAATGGGCCTGGTTTATGGCCCAATATGAATTGTCATATGTAATAAAAGTGGGCTTGGTTTATGGCCCGTTCCCACCTCTTAAAAATGTATCCCCTACTTGTCATTGTTATTTATTGTAAATACATTAGATTTAGTGGGAGATGAAGATTTGAAGACGGAGGTGGGCCCAGCAGACAATAAAGACAGAAGAAATGTAAATTGAAAGCACAATGTAATAGGATTGCATTGCATACTGCATATTACCTAGGATTGGACTAAGACTCGTGATTGGCAACCACGGGTCGATTAGAAATGGAATCGATCATCCTATATAATATGTGATATTATTGTTGTATGCATGTTTTAGACAAAATTGTGTGAATCCGGCAAGCATACAAAATTTAAAAAAAATGCAGCTGAGTCATGGTTATTGATTGAGCCACGTAGGTTTAGATGATCAGTGGCAGCTGAGTGCGAGCATCAGTAGTTCGACGAGATCGATAGGGTAAATCCAATCAGTGATGATTTGGATATAGCAATTGAGGAATACTTAGGATAGTATTTTGTCGCATTGTGCTTGAGAGATGAGTACTTGGTACAGTCTCGGAGCAGGTGATGCTTTGGAGTCTCTAGGTTTGCCATAGACGAATCTGCTGAAAGATTACAATTGACTTGTATGGTCAAGTTAGGTGTTAACTTGACAGGAGAACAAGCGAAGGAATTGGTAGCTTACCGGATAGTGTTCTTGTGATGATGTCTTAGTATACCGTTGGGTTTGAGATCCAACGAGAATTGTGTACTCGTATGGACATCAGTTGTTTGATCGTGAGGAGTGACATTAGCTAGGATCTAGTTCTCAAGATCCAATGAGTGTGTCACTAATTTTCAGCGTGTGGTGCGTGAGGTCATTGAGATGATCGAGGCCGTCGTTGATCGACTTAGTGGCCAACAAGTGTTGTGGGAATTGAAGACTTTGCAAGGTAGCAATGAAGAAATTTTTTTCTTTCCAATCAGTGAGTCACATCCGTGCAGACTGTTTGTCAAGGATATTGCATTTTAGCAATGGACAATGGTCGGATGCATGATAGGTAGTTAGTGATGATGGTATCATCAGAGACTCTGAGGTGAGTTATACCAGGCGCATGTAACTATCGAGTTCCAAGACAGAATAGGAAGCATTTCCATATCTCTGTGCACTGTGGAATGTCCCAGTTGAGCATTTGGTGGGAGCTTGCTTTATTCTTGATATGTGTACAGTATCTGCAAGCGGGTATAACTATTAGGAGGATGTCCATCGATTAAATTCATGGGTGAATAACCTATGGTCGAGATGATGTAGATCATCAGAGGAGTGATGAATTCCATTGGAGTACGCATGGCTTCGCAGACCAATGGCTAAGAGATGACTTAGCATCATTATTGGCGAGCGATGATAGTATTCATCAGGGCACAGTGCTGAGTTATACTAAGAAACATGAACTGTGATTAGTACAAGACTGGATGGTCTGAGTTCCGAGTAATTGCCTTTGGGAAGCTTGTTTTGCTTCGAAGGAGCACGGGGAGGATGACCAGTCTAGGAAATCATGTTAAGCAGTTATGTTGGAGTATAGCTATGTGTCAACTAGATTCTCTTGAGAAGAAATTTGGAATTTGCTGTGACAACACAGTGTTGGGAATGGTGTTTCCTGACTGGAGGTTTTAAGCATAGAGAACTTTTGGAACCATTAGATGGTTAGATTCGATTAGTGATTCGACGAATGTCGTAAACTACTCAGGTTTTGACTTGGTCTTTGTAGTCTAAGATTTTTCTGGGGACGATGATCTCGATCAAACGGGTGTGTGTATCCTTCGTGATCAGGGAGATCGTGGTCAGAAGGGAAGATGTATCAGTGTTGTGATATGCTAGTGCCCGAGGAGTTCGAATGTCGACCAGTAGCGCAGTAATATTCAGTTGGGAGAATGTTAATGTGGTTCAGCATTAATGGAGCTTATAGGGAATTCGACAAGAGTCTGAGTTTCTCAGAAGCTATTTCGACTAGACACTCAGGCAAATGTCTCTAGTATGTTATCGAGGTTTACCCTAGATTTCGAGGACGAAATCTTTTAAGGATGGGAGAATGTAGTGACCCGTATCCGTAATTAACGATTAATGACTATATTAATCGTGTGATCATGTTTTGAATTATTAGTACATGATTAAGGGAGTTTATGTTGGATTAACGGATTTCACAAATAGATTCAGAATGATTGGAAAAGGCCCGAAGGGTGACCAAAAACGGAAGCAACATTCATGGATCGGAAGCAACATTCTGGCCTACTGATGTCATCCTTGATGTCAGGAAGATGACGTCATTGCTTACGCATGTGATGGGACATCGGATGAAGCAATGGGGAGAACGGACGCAACGATCGGGAACGGAGGCAACGGAGGAGAACGGACGTTCCGTTCCATGTCTATATAATGGGATCCGAGGCTTCATTCCAACTCGCACCTCTCCTCTCTTCTCTCTCATTTCTTAGCCCTTCTAACTCAGATCTAGGGAGTTCTGGGCATCCTATGGGGAATCCGGAAGTGGCATAATGATCCAGGCGTCGTAGCGGAGCTGTGGCCTAGTTTTGAGGCAAGCGACGACAAAGGGCTGAAGACGGACACAGGTATAACTATGATCTCCTTAAATTATTTAGGAGTATGCAATAGCTTAGTTAAGACTTTTAGAGATTAATTAATGATGCATGGGTAATTGCATTGTAGAGCTGATGATAGGCATGGAACCTAGAGTGGGACTGCTAGGAGTCTGCCTTAGAAAGGTATGTAAGTACTGACTGAGATAGCCAGCGGGTTTTGCATGCTTATATGTTGCATTTGTGTGTCATATTATTATGCAGCGTGTGCATATCATATTGTGCCTGTCCATATTTTGAGATATTCCATGTAGGGCCGCTCAGCCCTGTTCGGACGGTTGATGTCGAGCACCCCGCGACCGACGAGTTAACCGGCACTGGCATCTGGAAGACACGGTCTACGTCCATTAGGAATGAGCAGTGTACGCAGGGTTTTCTCCCCTGGTTGTACCACTCATGTCCTAGGCTCCATTACTGAGCAGTTGTATACAGTTATCCCTGATATGGATACTCTGTAATTTGCATGCATCATATTTGTATGTTTTACCCGTGCTTTCGTATTGAGCTTAGAGCTCACGTCCAGTATTTTCTGCGTATCTGTACACCCCCATTCGACGGGGCAGGTGTAAGTGCAGGATTGAGCACCAGGAGATTAGAGTAGCCAGTGACCAGTGAAGAAAGCAGGATTAGCTGTAGGTTTTTGCCCTTTAGGCTTATTTGATTCGATTGGGTTGTATAATCAAATTTGGTTTATTTTAACAGGTTGTATTCTGCCAGTCTGCTTTTACTTAAGTCTTCCGCAGCTATTTATTTAATGCATGCTTAATTATGGTCTTAACTCTGATTAGGTAGAGGATCCGGGTTGGGTCGCTACACAATTCCATCAATACTCTGAAGTTAAGAGTGCTTGGGCGAGAGCAGTACTAAGATGGGTGACCCCCTGGGAAGTCCTCTTTTTGCACCCCTTTTTGTTGGAGAACGGCGATCAGATCAATCAGAATTGATACCCGGTGCAGCGGAAGTTTAAAAATTTTATATAGAACAATTCCATAATGGGTATCAAAACTTTTACGATTAAATTGTGTGTGTAAAAATTAAATAACAATTATAAATTTTTACCTCCAATCTCGAATCGAGATTATGGACACCAACATATTACTCTGCTCTTGTTGTATCTCCCAGGAACTGATGGACGAACTGTTCTTCAATCAGGTCCACGAATAGAGATGTAATCCCTCTGATAGATTGCACTAGAAAATCTATCAGAAGTTTCTACGAAGAGAATTAACGAATTTGATCCGTTAAACCAGACTGCAATTCAAAATTCACAGGCTGGATTTTCCCGACAGAGAGGGAGGGGGGCGGCGGCCACTGTTAAGAAAAACCAGGGTTTTTGAAAATTATTTTGTGACCTCTGTTGTGTAATTTCTGTACTGCAATAACTTATTTGTAATGTGGGCTGCTAACAGCTTAGGGCCTATTAGTCATAAGTTCAAGCCTGACAAGCAAAGCCCGCATGTTCAGAAATTAATATAAAATTCATCGTGACTCAGATTGATAAACCAATTTCACCAATGTTCACAGAAACCATTTCTGCATCTTTTAGAGTCAAGATATATTTTCTGAATCCGAATTCAGTGATTTCCAAAAATGCCCATCCCTATGTCATTTTAGGAAATCTTACTCCTCTACTCTTAAATAAGAAGTCCCACTTCTTTGTTCATTAAATTTAACTCTTTAAATTTAACTATCTCAACGGGGATTAAAAATCTATTACTTTGTGTGACCCTCAATGGTTCAGGGATACAGCTAGCCGTGGGCTCACAACTCCTTGTGACTCGAAACAACAATTTCCGACTTGCCCATCGAATCATGGTAAGAGCGCCTAGCAACATCGCCCCATGATTCCCTAGGTATCACTGATAGTGCCTACAAGAACCAATAGATTTTGGTTAGCGTACAGTACGGTCCCTTCATCCATATATTCCGATCGAATCAACAACCATTGGTAAATCGAGAGTCGTTCTAGATTCGATAACTATGCAATTCATCTTGAAGATCAAATAGTGACATCGCATGTGTTACTAAGAAACCATTTCTTAAAACACATCATGTACTCTGGCCAGAGATTCGTCACACTAATATCTCCTCAGATTGCATAGGATATCTACACTCGCAAGTATGTGGTGAATCCTTGACAACAAAGCATCGACTCCTATATGTGTCGTAACTATACCCAATCCCGACACCTGATGACCCCAATAGAGTCGGTAAATGAGTCAAAGCACAGTACTATCATATAGAGTCTCAATGATGTTTCAAGTAGTAAGGACTAATGGTATACAACCAAAACCGCGGACTTTATCCACTCGATAAATGATAACCACTTGGAAAGTCCGGATAGGGTAGTTCGATCATTCATCGTATGAATATCCATTTGCATGCTTTGAACATCTCTATGTTCCATACCAATGAAACGTGGTACTCGGCATCGCAAATGCTAGTCTTAATCTCGAGCGATCCTTATCCTTATTAACGGACGGCTCAATCTACTAGGAACTGTTTAGAATATACAGTGACTATAAGATGTGTTTCGTGATAGTCATCCCCATGTACTACCACATCTTACATACACTATAGTATATTCAAGGTCTTTATCAAAACAACAATAGTATATCACAATATAACAATATGAAGAAAGATAAAGTCATTGCCATTAATAAAAGTGTAAATTATATTAAACAAAAGATTGTTTATACAAAGAGTCATCAAAGCCCTTAGCCACAAGTTGGCTCACCGGGCACCCACTCTTTCAATCTCCCACTTGCCCTAAAGCCAACTAGTCATACTACGTAGACCCATTGCTTCGCGATGTTTGTCAAATAATGGTCCTGGCAAGGGCTTAGTAAGTGGATCAGCGATATTGTCTGCAGAGGCCACTCTTTCGACAGTGATGTCTCCTCTTTCCACGATCTCCCGGATGATGTGGTATTTCCTCAGTACGTGTTTGGATCTTTGATGAGACCTTGGTTCCTTTGCCTGAGCAACGGCACCCATGTTGTCACAGTACACCGGGACTGGACCAACAACTTCAGGAATGACGCCCAACTCTTGGATGAAATTCCTCATCCAAACGGCCTCTTTAGCAGCAGCTGATGCTGCAATGTATTCTGCCTCAGTGGTGGAATCCGCTGTGGTGTCCTGCTTGGAACTCTTCCAAGAGACAGCACCGCCATTGAGCATGAACACAAATCCAGAGGTTGACTTCGAGTCATCCACGTCACTTTGGAAGCTAGAGTCGGTATAGCCTTCCAATTTTAGTTCTCTTCCTCCATATACCATGAACATATTCTTAGTCCTTCGTAAGTACTTAAGAATGTCCTTCACGGCTTTCCAATGCATTTGACCGGGATTAGCTTGATATCTGCTCGTGACACTCAGAGCAAATGCTACATCCGGTCTGGTAGATATCATCCCATACATGATACTACCTATGGCTGACGCATATGGTACATGTGTCATTTTCTCTATCTCTTCATCAGTCTTGGGACACATAGACTTGGATAGAGAAACTCCATGACACATGGGTAGATGTCCTCTCTTGGACCCCTTGAAAACCGTTTCAATATGGTGTCGATGTAGGTTGCTTGAGTGAGTCCTATCATTCTCTTAGATCTATCTCTATAGATCTGTATCCCTAGAATATAGGATGCCTCACCCAAATCCTTCATCGAGAATCTACCTGATAACCATATCTTTGTTGACTGCAACATCCCTACGTCATTCCCAATGAGTAGGATGTCATCAACATAAAGTACTAAGAATGTCACAGCATCCTTAACTACTTTCTTGTACATGCATGGTTCCTCCGGGTTCTTGATGAAACCAAAATCCTTTATTGTTTCATCAAATTTCTGGTTTCAACTTCTTGATGCTTGTTTGAGACCATAGATTGATCTTTGAAGCTTGCATACCTTATGCTCGCTTCCCATGGATGTGTATCCCTCAGGCTGCGTCATATAGATCTCTTCCTTAATGTTTCCATTAAGAAATGTAGTCTTCACATCCATTTGCCATATCTCATAGTCATACCAAGTAGCTATGGCAATAAGGATTCTTATGGACTTGAACATTGCAACTGGTGAAAAGGTTTCATCATAGTCAACTCCTTGTCTTTGAGTATAACCTTTCGCCGCCAATCGTGCCTTGTAGGTCAGTACCTTACCATCAGGCCCAAGCTTTCTCTTGTAGATCCATTTGCACCCTATTAGAACAATTCCATCGGGAGGATCTACTAAAGACCAAACTTGGTTTGTATGCATCGAATCTATTTCCGACTGCATAGCTTTAAGCCATAAATTTGAATCCGCATCAGAAATTACTTCTTTTAAGTTTCTTGGATCACATCCAACATCGGGTTCATCTTGATCCCCTTCAAGAAGAAGACAATATCGAATAGGAGGTCTAGAATTCCTCTCGGATCTTCTAAGTATAGGCGTGTCTATCAATGGTTCCTGAGGTGTAGGATCATTATTTTGTATTTCGGGTTCTTCTCGAATTTCTTCGAGTTCCATCATCTTTCCTTTCTTATCCAATAAGAACACCTTCTCCAAGAAGGTGGCATTCCTTGAAACAAACACCTTTGTTTCAGCAGGATGACAGAAATAATATCCGATTGAATTCTTCGGATACCCCTACAAAATAACATAAGGTGGATCGACTATCCAACTTATCTCCCACTGTCTGCTTCACGTAAGCAGGACATCCCCAAATCCTCAAGTACGAATACTTAGGAGCTTTGCCATTCCATAACTCGTATGGTGTTTTGTCCACTACTTTGGTGTGGACGTTGTTTAACATTAACACCACCGTTTCAAGCGCGTAGCCCCAAAATGAAGGTGGAAGCTCAGTGAAGCTCATCATAGATCGAACCATGTCCAACAAAGTTCGATTACGACGTTTCGATACACCATTCAGCTGTGGTGTCATAGGAGGAGTCCACTATGAGAGAATCCCATTCTCTTTTAGATAGTCCAAAAACTCGGTACTTAAGTATTCTCCACCTCGATCCGATCAAAGTGTTTTAATACTTTTACCTAGCTTGTTTTCTACTTCAGCCTTGAATTCTTTGAACTTTTCAAATGCTTCAGACTTATATTTCATTAAATATAAATACCCATACCTAGAAAAATCATCAGTAAAGGTAATGAAGTAGGTATGGCCATATTGAGTACCAATTCTAAATGGACCACAAACATCTGTATGGATCAAATCCAACAGATTTTGACTATGCTCAGGTTTCCCCTTAAAAGGAGATTTAGTCATTTTTCCTTTCAGGCAGGACTCACAAGTAGGTAGAGAGTTAATATCAGACATATCAAACATGCCCTCTCCCACTAGCTTGTTCATCCTCCTTGAGGAAATATGACCTAGCCTAGCATGCCATAGGTTTGCCGGGTTTTGACTATCGATTTTCCTTTTGTTTGTTGTTACCGGTTTATCAACATAATTTATTGGAACGTCTTTTAATTTTAAGTTATATAGATCCTTTTCAAGTTGTCCATTTCCAATCAAACATTCATTCTTGTAAATATTGCAAATCCCATTCACAAAATTGCAAGAATAACCATCTCTATCAAGCATAGAAACAGAAATAATGTTTTTAATCAAATCTGGAACAAATAAAACATCTCTCAAAAGTAACTTAAAATCGTTCTGCAAAATTAAATAAACATCTCCCACAGCTTTAGCTTCAACTCTAGAACCATTTCGGAGCCTCAGCTGGGTCTCACCCATTCTAAGCCTGCGACTTCTTGTCATCACCTGCAAATCATTGCAAATGTGAGATCCACATCCGGTATCCAATACCCAAGAAGTAGTATTAAGTGAAACATTTATTTCAATATAGAACATACCCTTCGCAGTTCGCAACTGCTCTAGATATTCCTTGCAGTTACGTTTCCAATGACTGGGCTTCTTGCAGTAATGGCAAACATCCTTGGACTTTTCCATGTTTGAAGCCTTTGTCTTGTACTTCTTCTCGGGTTCGGTTTTCTTGGGTGGGGCAGAACGTTTCTTACCCTTTGTACTTGGCCCCTTCTTAGCAGAAGAAGAGGAGCCCACCAAGAAAGCCGGTTTATCTTTCTTTAAAGTGGATTCATATGTAACAAGCATATTGAGCATCTCTTCAAGGGAGGCCTCTATCTTGTTCATATTGAAATTCACCACAAATCCGTCAAACGAAGAAGGAAGAGATAGAAGTAATAAGTCCACGTTGAGTTCATGCTCCAACACCAAATCAAGCGTTACCAACTTCTGTATGAGCCAAATCACTCGTACCCCATGATCACGGACCGAAGTCCCTTCACGCATGCAACACGTCATTAGCTCTTTTACAGTAGCGAACCTTTCAGCTCTCGATTGAGCCCCAAAAATTTCCTTGAGTTGTACGTGAATGTCAGCAGCATTCACGGTATCCTCAAATCGCCTCTGGAGTTCATCAGACATCGAGGCTTGCATATAGCATTTGGCCTTGATATCATGGTCCCACCATGTATCAAGTTTGGCCAACTCTTCCGGACTTACATAAGTTGGTGCTTCCTTCGGAGGAGATTTTTCTAACACGTAGAGCATCTTCTCCGAAGTCAAGACAATCTTCAACTTACGGAACCATTCCGTATAGTTTGCGCCAGTCAGTTTATTTTGTTCGAGGATAGAGAATAGTGGATTGCGCGAATTCATCTTTATGAAATACTGAAAAGAAACAGACAATTATCAGTGATTGTTTAATTAATTTACTAAGACATAAAATACACGAAATTTATTTTATGAATCTCACTCCCACTATTTTAACGGTTTCACTACCCTCTAGTGAAAACGGGAAACTGTTTTCCTTAGTGGGAACATGGAGTCCAATTGACAAACTATGGTCCCGAATAATATCAGCCAACCATAGTTTTCAAAAGGTAGAGCCCAATTTCTTCCAAAGCAACCTCCATGTTTTTACCTCATGTCCAATAAGGGCCCAATAATATGACGCCGTTTATTGTGACATGTCAAGATGACCCATCAATATTAAGTTGTGATGGACGGTCGCCATGTGGATCCCCCAATAATATGAGCCGATCCCATGGGAGTTCCACCCAACTTACAACATGTGTCGATCCAATGTACAGCTTTCCGACGAACGGGCCCCCTCAATAATATGAGCCGGACCGTATCCGCGGGTAGCATCTCATACATTGATCGTTGATGGAAGGTAGGAACATTTAAACAATTTTAAATTTCCTTTATTTATCTTGATATCAATTTTAAATCATATTTAAAATGAGGGATTTTAATTTTGAAAATTTGTCTCATCATTTTAAAATTTTTATGCTTGCGGGATTCATACAATTTTGTCTAAAACATACATACAACTATAATATCATATAATATATAGGATGATCGATTCCATTTCTAATCGACCCGTGGTTGCCAATCACGAGTCTAAGTCCAATCCTAGGTAATATGCAGGTATGCAATGCAATCCTATTACATTGAGCTTCCAATTTACATTTCTTCAGTCTTTATTGTTTGCTGGGCCCACCTCCGTCTTCAAATCTTCATCTCCCACTAAGTCTAATGTATTTACAATAAATAACCATGACAAGTAGGGGATACATTTTAAGGGGTGGGAACGGGCCATAAACCAGGCCCTCTTTTATTACATATGACAATTCATATTGGGTCATAAACCAGGCCCATTAATAAATCCAACAATAATAAAAACAAATGTAAATTCCTAACATACACCTACAAAATTGGTCATGGCAATCGATCATCCTTATCCAATAATATTTAATTCAAAATTAATTTATTGGATAACATGCAATGACAATTTAAATTAAAAAGATAAAATCATATTCCATATATAAAATCTTATTTTACATACAAAATCATATTTTATCTTTTTATCAAATAAAATCATATTTTACATATAAAATCCAATTTTATAAATAAAATCATATTTTACTCAATATTTCCATAAGATCATATTTTATCATCAATTGTACCAAAAATAATTAATTTCTTAAAATCTGATTTAACGGATAAAATCTATAAATTTTCCAAAAATTCAAATTTATCCAAAAATCAATTTTTAAAATTTTCGGACTCGAACAATTTGATCCGACGCCTCGTGGATCAATCAAAAACAACTTTCGATTGGACCAAAAATAGAATTTTAACATATTAAAATTTTAATTTAAAAATAAAATTAATTTTCCCGGGCCGCCCGGGACGCTCCCGGGCTGCCCGCGCCCCAAAGGGGCTCGGGCCGGGCAGCGACCCTCGCTGCCCCCCCCCCCCGGGCAGCGATCCAATCGTTGCCCGTGTATTGCACGAAAAAAAAAATTTTATTTTTAAAAAAAAATTTATTTTGTTTCAAAAACCGAGGCTTAAAATTTTTTTTTTTGTACAATCGATTAATTTAATCGCTTGATCTGAGCAATCTGGCTCTGATACCACTGTTGGAGAACGGCGATCAGATCAATCAGAATTGATACCCGGTGCAGCGGAAGTTTAAAAATTTTATATGGAACGATTCCATAATGGGTATCAAAACTTTACGATTAAATTGTGCGTGTAAAAAATTAAATCACAATTAAATTTTTACCTCCAATCTCGAAACGAGATTATGGACACCAACAGATTGCTCTGCTCTTGTTGTATATCCCAGGAACTGATGGACAAACTGTTTTTCAATCAGGTCCACGAACAGAGATTCGAATCCCTCTGATAGATTACATTAGAAAATCTATCAGAAGTTTCTACGAAGAGAATTAACGAATTTGATCCGTTAAACCAGACTGCAATTCAAAATTCACAGGCTGGATTTTCCAGAGAGAAAACACAGAGGGGGCGGCCGAATTCTCAAGACTGGAAACTAGGGTTTTCGAAAATTATGACCTCTGTTGTGTAATTTTTCTGTACTGCAATAACTTATTTTATAATGTGGGCTGCTAACAGCTTAGGGCCCATTAGTCATAAGTTCAAATCTGACAAGCAAAGCCCGCATGTTCAGAAATTAATATAAAATTCATCGTGACTCAGATTGATAAACCAATTTCACCAATGTGCACAGAAACCATTTCTGCATCTTTTTAGAGTCAAGATAAATTTTCTGAATCCGAATTCAGTGATTTCCAAAAATGTCCATCCCTATGTCATTTTAGGAAATCTTACTCCTCTACTCTTAAATAAGAAGTCCCACTTCTTTGTTCATTAAATTTAACTCTTTAAATTTAACTATCTCAACGGGGATTAAAAATCCATTACTCTGTGTGACCCTCAATGGTTCAGGGATACAGCTAGCCGTGGGCTCACAACTCCTTGTGACTCGGAACAACAATTTCCGACTTGCCCATCGAATCATGGTAAGAGCGCCTAGCAGCATTGCCCCATGATTCCCTAGGTATCACTGATAGTGCCTGCAAGAACCAATAGATTTTGGTTAGCGTACAGTACGGTACCTTCATCCATATATCCCGATCGAATCAACAAACATTGGTAAATCGAGAGTCGCTCGAGATTCGATAACTATGCAATGCATCTTAAAGATCAAATAGTGACATCGCATGTGCTACTAAGAAACCATTTCTTAAAACACATCATGTACTTTGGATAGAGATTCGTCAAACTAATATCTCCTTAGATTGCATAGGATATCCACACTCGCAAGTATGTGGTGAATCCTTGACAACAAAGCATCGACTCCTATATGTGTCGTAACTGTACCCAATCCCGACACCTGATGACCCTAATAGAGTCGGTAAACTAGTCAAAACACAGTACTAGCATATAGAGTCTCAATGATGTTTCAAGTAGTAAGGACTAATGGTGTACAACCAAAACCGCGGACTTCATCCACTCGATAAGTGATAACCACTTGGAAAGTCCGGATAGGGTAGTTCGATCATTCATCGTATGAATATCCATTTGCATGCTTTGAACATCTCTATGTTCCATACCAATGAAACGTGGTACTCGGCATCGCAAATGCTAGTCTCAATCTCGAGCGATCCTTATCCTTATTAACGGACGGCTCAATCGACTAGGAACTGCTTAGAATATACAGTGACTATAAGATGTGTTTCATGATAGTCATCCCCATGTACTACCACATCTTACATACACTATAGTATATTCAAGGTCTTTATCAAAACAACAATAGTATATCACAATATAACAATATGAAGAAAGATAAAGTCATTGCCATTAATAAAAGTGTAAATTATATTAAACAAAAGATTGTTTATACAAAGAGTCATCAAAGCCCTTAGCCACAAGTTGGCTCACCGGGCACCCACTCTTTCAAAAATAAATGACTAAAGTCACCAAAAGAAGTCAAAAATATCAGAAAATTCTAAAAGAAATTATGAACGCAATGTTGGTAAGTTCGGGCTTACCTCAAAACTTGTGGGGGGAAGCAATATTGTCGGCCAATCACATACTGAACAATATTCCCCACAAGAAAAATGATAAGTCACCATATGAATTGTGGAAAGGCCACAAACCTTACTACAAATACACTCCAAGTTCTGGAAGAAAGTTGTTTATGGGAAACTCTGCCACATCATACATTGTGGGGGTTTGAAAAGTCGTCTTGAAGATGACGTCTGGAATGGAAGTGACCCTTGCTGAAGTGCTACATGTTCCTGAAATAAGGAAGAATCTGGTGTCGGGGTCATCACTAGTGAAACATGGATTTAGGCTGGTTTTCTTGGTGCTTACGGTGTTTGGCAATCTTCTCCCAAGATACAACTTTTACTTGTGAATATAGCATTATATATCACAAGTTCTTACAATCAGAAATGATATGAACTCTCTTTTGTAAAAAGAAGAAGAAACAAAATATGTGAAGAATGTATTTGAAAATCTGAGAATCTGATTATCTATATCAAAATGATGTTTGATTCTCATATTTATATTGTTTATATGTAAAGACAGAACTTTTCACTCATGTGGTATGTCTTTTGGCAATAATAACTGACTAAAGTCACCAAAAGAAGTCAAAAATATCAAAAAATTTGAAAAAATGATGCAACTTTTCGTGTGGCCAGAAGCATCGGTGCAGGGGCGCAATATATTGCGCCCTGCGCCACCCTTGCTTGCTTGGAAAAATGCCCATGCAGCATGACTAGTGCAGGGGCGCAATTTTCTGCAACCCTGCACCTCAACCAAATTATTTTCTTTTTTTTTATTTTTTTTTCCCGAGCTTCTCAATCATTTTTCCTTTTTCGAACTTCGCATTGCTTAATTTCAATTCATTAAGCACAATCAAATTTTTCAACAACAACCACCAGCTGAATTTTATATGGAAAAAAAATTGTGGAAAGAAAACGAGGATATTCAATATGAGAAGATTAAGAAATATATCAAATAAATTGAATATTTTTTTTAAGAATTGTAGAAGCTAGCAGTTAAGGAGAAGCGGGAAGGCACCAAGAAATCGGCGATCATAATATGAAGGGAGGGAAAAGTCAGGATTTGGTTAATTAATTAGGTTTACGTGCAAAAGCATAATAATGTTATAAATAACCATTAATTTTTAAATGAAGGTTATTTTTTTAAAAAAATAAACGAATAAGGTCATAAATCTAAAAATTAATTTGTCCAGAGTTATATTTCAAATTTACACCCAAAATAAAGGGTATGAGACGGAGGGAATTAGAAAAACGTGAGTATAATTGAGTTTAAAGAGCCAAGGATATTTTTGACAAAAATAAAATTATATTTATAAAAAAAAGGTAATGTTACAAAGAAAATATTTAAGAAGGTTAAAAATCTAACAAATCTTCTTAAGAAGGTTATTTAACAAATTTGTCGTATAAAATAAATGAATGGAATCTAAGCTCACCTATCTTAAATAAATGTTCTATTATTTTATAAGATATTTTTGTCCTTTCAACATTATATTTTTGTCATTTTAAAATTGAATCCCCAGGGTCCATGTGAATTCAACATATGAGAAATTCAGCTAACAGAGTTGCTCATCAATTGTCTCATGAAATTATTTATTGGAAATCATTATCAAAGTTAAATATCCTTTACTAACTAATGTTGGTATCAGGTGCGGCATCATGAGATATAAACTATGAAAATTGAAGAATAAAATAAACACCAAGATTTACGTGGAAAACCCCCAAAAATTATTAGGATAAAAACCACGGGCAAGACCAAAAGATTCCACTACAATATTTGGAGAATTACAATCTCTCTCTGTATTTCCAAAGAGACACACACTCTCTTAATACAGGAGAAAACATATCTCACAAATATATATAGAAATATAGGAGAAGAAAAGAACACTCGAAGCTTGGATGATATTGCTCGAGGATGAGGGATGATTTCTTGTGAAGGAGGGGAGCTCTATTTATAGAGCCCCCTCCGCGCATAAACATCAGAAGGAAAATTCTCAATTGGATTTTATTTCAATATTTATCGTACACTTGGCTTTAATGTATTGCCAGCTTCTCCACATGCATTTAATGCATGAATTATTTTGCCAACACGTTGTCATCCTTTATGGCTAATTCTACCGAAATTTCTCCCACTTGGAGATTTGATTGAGAATCAAACACATCTCCACACATCCTTTCAATCTTGCCATTCCCGCTGCTTACGTTCCTGCTAGGCCACTTGAGGATCTACACCATTTAAACTTGTCTGTACTCACTGGCTTGGTCAGAATATCAGCAATGTTATCCTTCGTATGGATCTTCTGCATATCCACACTTCCTTCCTCTACTACTTCTCTTACAAAGTGAAATTGTACTCCAATGTGTTTAGTCTTGGAATGAAAGGCAGGATTCCTTGCAATGTGCAAGGCACTTTGACTGTCACAAAACATAGGAATATTTTCTTGTTGGTGCCCAAGCTCCTCCAATAACATTTTAATCCATATTGCCTCCTTGCAAGCTTGAGTAGATGTCATGTATTCTGCCTCAGTTGTAGATAATGCCACAACTGTTTGCAGTTTTGAAAACCAGCTGACTGCACCTTCTGCAATTGTAAACACATAACCTGTAGTAGATTTTCTTTTATCTGGATCACCTGCATAGTCTGAATCCACATAGCCCTTGAGTATAAAATCTGATCCTCCAAAACATAATGCAGCATTTGAGGTACCTTTAATATATCTAAGGATCCTCTTAACCGTGCTCCAATGCTCTAGTCCAGGATTCGCCATATACCGACTGATTGATCTCACTTCTTGTGCAATGTCTGGTCTAGTACAAATCATAGAAAACATTAAACTTCCCACTGCTGATGCATACGGTACTCGAGACATATCCATCCTCTCTGCTTCACTGCTAGGACACATCTCAGAAGATAACTTGAAGTTAATAGGAAGAGGGGTTGAAATTGGCTTACTATCTTGCATGTTGAAGCGCTGCAAGACTTTCTTCAAATAATTTTTCTGGGAAAGCCAAATCTTCCTATTACTTCTGTCTCGGTGAACTTGCATCCCTAAAATCTTGTTTGTTGGTCCCAAGTCCTTCATATCAAATTCCCTAGCCAACTGTGCCTTCAATTCTTGGACCCGATTTTTGTTGGGGCCTGCTACCAACATGTCGTCCACATACAACAGCAAAATGACATAATCATCATCACCAGACCTCTTGAAATACGTATAAGGGTCTGCACTGAGTCTGTTGTACCCAAGACTCATGATATATGAATAAAATCTCTTGTACCAACACCTCGGCGCCTGTTTGAGACCGTACAAAGATTTGTTCAACCTGAAAACCAAGTTCTCTTTGCCCTTTTCTGCAAAATCTTCTGGCTGGAGCATATAGATTTCTTCTTCAAGATCGCCATGAAGAAATGCCGTTTTTACATCTAGCTGTTCTAGATTTAGGTCAAACACCGCACACAATGCCAATACTACCCTGACTGTTTCAAGTTCAACCACAGGAGAAAATATCTCATTGAAGTCAATACCTTATTTTTTAGTGTACCTTTTGACAACCAATCTTGCATGATACCGCTCCACTTGGTTATTGCCATCACGCTTGATCTTATAGACCCATCTGTTACCAATAGCTTTCCTCCCTCGTGGTAGTGTAACAAAATCCCAAGTTTTATTCCTATCCAATGCTTCCAATTCTTCCTGCATCACTGTCATCCACAGGGATACATCCGAGATTTGAGCAGCCTCAAGGAAACTCGATGGCTCACCATCCTCTGTTAATAAACAATATGCAATGTTGCTTTCAGTGATATAATATGAAAGCCAGTCTGGTGGTCTTCTCTCTCGAGTTGACTGCCTCACTTTGGAAACCTCTGACTGAATTGGTTCTTTTACCTTGTGCTCTGGTACTGCTGCACAAGAAACTTGATCTTCGTCTGTATTATTTTCCACCTGAATGATAGTAGTTTCTGAATTCAGTGTGCCTTTGTCTCCCTTCACTTTATCTTCCTCGAAGATAACATATCTGATGATGATAAGCTTGTGAACAGTAGGATCCCACAAGCGAAACCCCTTTACTCCATCAGCATAGCCCAAGAAGATACACTTTCTGGATTTGGAATCCAACTTTGATCTTTCTTGTTCATTGTACAATACGTACACCGGACTAACAAATGTATGTAACCGAGAATAATCAGATGGCTTGCCGGTCCACATGTAATGCCCCATTTTTATCTTAATTGATGTTATTTGAGATAAACAGTTATTTCAGAATTCAAGAAACGACTTTTTAGAGAACAGGGTCTAATTTGCAGTTTTTGGAATTTTTAGGGACTGAAATGCAATATGGGATTTGTTATATTATAGACTTTGACTAAGCCTTTCCCATCACTTCTTCTCCTTCCCCATCGCCTCCTCCCTCCATTGTAGCGCCTCCCATGTTCTTCGAGCTTCCAGATTTCCTCCTGAACTCGATCCGTACGTTGGAATTTAATTCTGAAGGCAGGTTAGCGATCACGGCTGCGAGAGCTTCATTCCATAGTAAGTTTTTCTATGATTAGATACATTCTAGTTTTGGGATGTCTTTAGAATCGATTGAGTTGCTAGTAAGTTGTTCTTGGCAGAGTTCTGATCGTTTATTCTCTATCGGTTTTGAAATAGAGCGTCGATCGGAATTGTTATGATTTTCTTAGTGATTTTCGAAATCTTGATTTGGATATGTGTTGATATTGTGTTGGGTTTGATGTTTGAGGATTGAAATGAGTTTGTTGAGTTGTTGTTTTGCTGTCTGCATTTTCGGTTTGGTCAGTTTACAGCCGTTATGCAGTCAGTTTGAGTTTTGGATATCGTTTCGATGTTTTGAGTTATACCGATCTTAGTATGAGTTTTGATATCGATTTTGATCACTATGACTTCTTCTGATAGATTGAATTGAAGTTCTTGGAGATTGTGAGCCTTGTAGTCTTGATCGGTTTGGAAGAGTTGAGCCGATTAAAGTTTTTGGAACGACAAAGAAGAGGTATAATATGACTTTGGAATGGAATAGGACGATCAACTCAAATCCGGATTGATTCGAGTGTCCTAGAGGAAATCACATATTGCATGTCTTGAATTCTTATTTGATTATATGATTGAATTTATATTGAGTGCATGAGATTACATATGCATTCATATTGAGCCTTGATTTATTCAAATTGAATTAGACGATCTAGGGATTGTAGTCGAGTAGCTTGATAGGCGATTTACTACCTTGTCGAGTAGCTCACTATAATGCTCTTGAGTCTAGAGGATTAAAGCATGCCCCGTCCACCTCGAGAGGGAATTCGGTGTGATTTTAGGATGTTTTAACCTCGGGATCCCAAACCAAAGAAAGAAAGAAGAATTCCAATTGATTATCTGATTCTGATAATCCAGAAGTTTTAAAGAAATGCATATCATTTTAATTCAGTACTTGAATGGATTAATTGATAATATGAGGAATGAATTCATTGAAGGGGATTGGTTAACTCGTGCCCGAAAATGCAACGGAAATATAAAATTTTTAATAAAAGAAATCCGAGCACTTGTGTAGTATTCAAAAACTCAAACAACCATAAGGTGTTTAAAATTTTACCTATCAATCTCAAAGATTGATTTATGGCTCCAACCAAGTTGATAAACAACTAGGATCTTGAAAAGGGTAGACTCAATCTACAAGCTTCCAAGAGCACTCCTTGCTAAAATGGATTCAATACTTCGAGCCTCCGAATTAGGTCCACGACTAGACGATCTAAATCCGCTCTAAATATGCACTAGAATATTTAGAGAATTTAGCATTGAGATATCATTTTTATTCTCCCTCAAAAATGAAAGAAAAACTTGGAGAAATTGTGGATGGAGTGTTCGGCCACTATGGTTGGAATGGAATGAATTATGTAATGTGTGTATATTATATTAATGGAGAAGAATTGATTAGATACAATTAAAACCATGCATAGAAAAATGCATGACTTGCATGGAAAATTGCATCCAATCTTCCAACCCTTCAAATTCCATCACACACATACATATATATATTATATATATATATACACGCCTATATATATATATATATATATATAAATATATATATTTAAATGGTATTTTGAACTTATTTTAATTAAATATTAAACCTAAACCCATTTAAGTTTAATCAATTAATTAAATTCAACTTGAACTCATTCAAGTACACTAGTAACAATAATTATATAACACTATTTTATTTGAGCTCTACAAGACTCAATAGTGTTTAATTATTTGTACATTAAAATGTCAACTAGTGTTAAATTAATTCAACACTTGAATTAATTAACTAAGTTCAAAATAATAGTTTAGAAAATCACCATTTTCATAAACTAATTATTTTAAGTCAACTTTTAATCTTGGAACACATTCACAAATTAAAAGTTACTCATTCCATTCGTTCTCCAATTTAGAAGTCAAACTTCTAATTTATTTTACTTATAAACTCCTTTATAAGTTGTTCAACACATTGAACTTATTTTAATCTCAACGGGATCTAGAAAGCTAGTACTTGTGTGACCCTCAATGGTTCACTGATACAACTAGCAGTGGGTTCATATCTCCATGTGATTCGGGATCAACAAGTCCCTTATATGAGCATACCCTATATAGCTCCATTCTTATTAATCAACACATTGATAATAAGAACGTCAGAAAACTCAAGTCTGATAGTACCCAACCAGTCATGTAAACATCTAGCAGCATTGCTTACATGACTCCCTATGTATCAAATGATAGTGCCTGCAATAACCAATCAATTATGGTTAGCGTACAGTACGGTCCCTTCAACTCATATATCCCGACCGATTCGACAACCATTGGTTTATCGAGAGTTGTCATTGAATCAATAACTATGTGTCATGCCGTAGTTGCATCGAAAATGTAATTCAAGAAACTCCTTTCTTAATTACACTTACTCTGATCAGAGATTTCAAGCTACGTATGCATGATATAACATAGGATATCCATAACCGTAGGTAAGCGGTGAATCACCGACTACAATGCATTGACTCCTATATGTTTCGTCACAACACCCAACATTGCCACCTGATGACCCCAGATGAGTCGGTAACAAGTCAAAGTAAAGCACTAGCATATAGAATCTCCATGTTGTCCCGGGTTATAAGGACTAATGGTGTACAACCATAAACTAGGACTTCTCCACTTGATAAGTGAGAACCACTTGGAAAATCCTTTAGGGAGGGTTGTTCAGTGCACTCTACAAGGAGCACCTATTTGCATGCTTGGACATCTCCATGTTCCCTACCAATGAAACATGGTACTCACATCGCAAATACTAGTCTCAAGCTCGAGCGGCCTTTATCCTTCTTTATGGCGGCTGAATCGACTAGGAACAGTTTAGAATATACAGTATTCCAAATATGAGTTTCATGATAGTCATCACATGACCATCTCATATTCTTTCTACTATTTGTATATTCAAGGGTTTTATCTATGCAGCTTGCATGGGTATAAAGATAAAGATGTGCCAAATTAAATAATGTCAAATATTATTAAAATAAAGATTGTCATACAAGAGTTCTCTCAAGGACCATAAGGACCATCGGCCAACACATTGGCTCGACGGGCACCTACTCTAACAATCTCCCACTTGCACTAGAGCCAACTACCCATATTCTTCAAACCCATTGATTCGCGATGCTTTTCGAAAAATGGTCCTGGTAAATGCATAGTTAGTGGATCAGCAACATTATCTGCGGAGGCGACTCTGTCTAACAAGACATCTCCTCGTTCCACAATTTCCCGGATGATGTGGTATTTTCTCAGTACATGTTTGGATTTCTGATGAGACCTTGGTTCTTTTGCCTGAGCAACGGCACCAGTGTTGTCGCAGTACACCGGGACTGGATCAACTCCATTAGGAATAACGCCCAACTCTTGGACGAAATTCCTAATCCCAACAGCTTCCTTTGCAGCATCGGATGCAGCAATATATTCTGCCTCGGTGGTTGAATCCGCAGTGCTATTTTGTTTGGAACTCTTCCAACAAACAGCAGCACCATTGAGAATGAATATAAAACCGGAAGTTGACTTCGAATCATCAACATCGCTTTGGAAGCTAGAGTCGGTATAGCCTTCCAATTTTAGTTCTCCACCCCCATAAACCAAGAACATATTCTTAGTCTTTCTCAAATACTTGAGAATGTCTTTCACAGCTTTCCAATGTGGAAGACTAGGGTTCGATTGATATCTACTTGTAACACTAAGTGCAAAGGCCACGTCAGGACGTGTGGATATCATCGCATACATGATACTACCAATTGCAGATGCATATGGAATGCCTGTCATCGTCTCTATTTCTGCATCATTCTTGGGAGACATGGACTTGGATAGAGACACGCCATGACACATTGGTAGATGTCCTCTCTTAGACTCATCCATCGAGAACCTCTTCACGATGGTATCAATGTATGTGGACTGGGTGAGACCAAACAATCTTTTCGATCTATCCCGATAGATTTGTATTCCCAATACAAAAGATGCTTCACCCAAGTCCTTAATCGAGAACTTACTCGATAACCATACTTTAGTTGATTGCAACATTCCTACATCATTCCCAATGAGTAGAATGTCATCAACATAAAGTATCAGGAATGTCACAGCACTCCCACAGACCTTCTTATACACACATGGTTCCTCAGGATTCTTAGTAAACCCAAACTCTTTGATTGTACCATCAAATCTGAGGTTCCAGCTCCTAGATGCCTGTTTGAGACCATAGATAGATCTCTGAAGTTTGCATACTTTATGCTCACTTCCGATAGATGTGAACCCTTCAGGATGAGACATGTAAATTTCTTCCTTAATATCCCCATTAAGAAAAGCTATCTTCACATCCATCTGCCATATTTCATAGTCATACCATGCGGCAATGGCAAGCAATATCCTTATGGACTTGAACATTGCGACTGGAGAAAAAGTTTCTTCAAAGTCAACTCCTTGCCTTTGAGTATAACCTTTTGCCACCAATCGAGCCTTGAAGGTCAGAACCTTCCCATCCGTCCCAAGCTTCCTCTTGTAAATCCATTTACACCCTATAGGAACAATTCCTTCAGGTGGATCCACAAGATTCCACACTTGGTTCGAATACATGGAATTCATCTCAGATTCCATAGCTTCAAGCCACTTGGATGAATCGGCATCAGACAATGCTTCCTTGAAGGTCCTTGGATCACATCCATGGTCAGGCTCATCTTGGCCCTCTTCAAGAAGCAGACCATACCTCATAGGTGGTCTTGAGATCCTCTCGGATCTTCTAGGAGCTTGTATCTCCTCTCTTGGCTGTTCGGGTGTGGGTTCCACAATCGTGGGTGTTTCTCAAACTTCTTCGAGTTCTATCATCTCCCATTTTCTATCCAATAGAAATTCCTTCTCCAAGAAGGTTGCATTCCTAGAAACAAACACCTTTGTTTCTTTGGGATGATAGAAATAATATCCAACCGAATTTCTTGGATATCCCACGAAGTAGCATAAAATGGATCGAGCATCCAATTTATCTCCCACTATCTGCTTCACATAAGTAGGGCATCCCCATATTCTTAGATAAGAATACTTTGGAGATTTTCCCATCCATATCTCATATGGTGTCTTATCAACTGCCTTTGAATGGATATTGTTCAACAACAGTGTCGCTGTCTCAAGTGCTTATCCCCAAAAGGATGGTGGCAACTCCGTGAACCCCATCATAGACCGAACCATGTCCATCAAAGTTCGATTACGACGTTCTGAAACACCATTCAACTAAGGCATACCAGGAGGAGTCCACTGTGAGAGAATCCCATTCTCCCTAAGATACTCTTGTAATTCAGTACTCAAGTACTCACCACCTCAATCCGATCGAAGTGCCTTGATGCTTCGTCCCAATTGTTTTTCTACTTCATTTCTGAATTCTTTGAACTTTTCAAAAGCTTCAGATTTGTATTTCATCAAATACACTTACCCATACCTAGAGAAGTCATCGGTAAAGGTAATGAAGTAAGAATGTCCGTGCTTAGTGGTGATGCTAAGTGGACCACACACATCTGTATGGATCAAATCCAACAGTCCCTTGGCTCGCTCCACATGGCCCTTAAAGGGAATTTTGGTCATCTTTTCTTTTAGACAGGGTTCACAAGTGGTAAGAGAATTAATATCAGACATATCAAACATGCCTTCTCCCACTAGCTTATTCATCCTTTTAAAAGATATATGACCTAATCGAGCATGCCATAAATGTGCTGGATTTAGAGTATCTTGTTTTCTTCTGGTTGTTGTTGATATCTCTTGGACATTATACATAGGAATATCTTTTAATTTTAAATTATAGAGATCATTTTCCAATTGTCCTGTACCAATTAAACATTCATTCTTGTAAATATTGCAAACACCTTAGCCAAATAAACAAGAATATCCATCTTTATCAAGCATAGAAATGGAAACAATGTTTTTCACCAAATCTGGTACAAACAAAAAATCTCTCAAACATAATTTAAAATCATTGTCAAACAATAAGTAAACATCTCCAATAGCTTTTGCTGCAACTCTTGCCCCATTGCCCATCCTCAAGAAGGTCTCACCATCTCTGAGTCTCCTACTTCTTGCCATCACCTGCAAATCATTACAGAGATGTGAGCCATAGTCGGTATCCAATACCCAAGAAGAAGAGTTAAGTGAAATGTTTACTTCAATGTAGAACATACCTTTTTCAGAACCATTCTGGTCAAGATATTCCTTGCAATTACGTTTCCAATGTCCAGGTTTCGTACAGTGATGACAGACGTCATTAGTCTTGTTAGCCTTAACTGGTGTGGCTACCACAACGGGACTCAGAGCTTTCCTCTTCAAGGGCACGTTCTTTTTGGGAGCATGGAAGGAACGCTTCTTTCCCTTCCCATGTGGTCTATTCTTTGAACCAGATGAAGATCCCACATAAAGAACCGGCTTCTTTTTCTTGATTGTGGATTCAAACGTAACAAGCATGTTAACCAACTCCTCAAGGGTTGGATCTAACCTGTTCATGTTGAAATTCACCACAAAAGGATCAAATGAGCTAGGCAGTGACAAGAGAAACACGTCTGTGGTCAACTCAGTTGGTAGCACAAGATCCATGCTAACGAGTTTCTCCACGAGCCCAATCAACTTCAGGCCATGCTCATGGACTGAAGCCCCATCTCGCATGCGCAAAGTGATTAGCTCCTTGACAATCGCATGTCGAAGTGGGCATGTTTGTTCACCAAAGAGTTCTTTGAGATGCAAATGAATGTCAGCAGCATGCTTTGCACTCTCAAAACGTCGCTGAAGCTCATCATTCATAGAAGCCTGCATATAACACTTGGCTTTCAAGTCATGGTCACACCAATCCTTGTAAGTCTGTAGCTCCTCAGGGCTACAATCAGTCGGAGCCATATCAGGGGGCGACTCATCAAGTGTGTATGCAATCCTCTCCGAGTTCAAGACGATTTTCAGATTTCTTAGCCAATCGAGGTAATTTGGACCGGTCAGTAAATGTTTGTCGAGTATAGTAGATAGGGGATTGCGAATTGATGACATTGTCAAAACTTGTACTGAAAAATAATAACAGATAAATGTCAATGACTATTTTAAAATATTTAATAAGATATAAAGTGTGGACTTTAACTTTATAAATATTTACTCCCACTATTTTTGACATTTTTACTACCCTCTAGTAAAAACGGGAAACTCCTTTCCTCAGTAAGTACATAAGGTCCAATTAGCCAATTACGATCCCGAATAATATCAGCCAATCATAATTTCTAAAAGGTAGTTTCCAATTACATCTCCATGCAACCCTTACTTAAACTTTTGTCTCACGCTTGATTAGGACCCAATAAAATGACGTCGTTTATCTTTACGTGTCAAGCCTTACCCATCGATATCGAACCTTAATGGACGGTCGCCATAAGTTCCCCCAATAATATGAGCCGAAGTCATGGGAGTTCCACGTAGTTTACATCACCATGTCAATGGATGTCACAGCTTTCCGGCATCCAAAACCCCCCCAATAATATGAGCCGAGAATTGAATACGGGTACCGTTCGTCATGCATCCATTGTCGATGGAAGACATGGAAATTATAAACACATTTATAATTCCCCTTTTCGGGCTTGATATAAATTTTGAATCTAATTCAAAATGAGGTTTTTTAATTTTGAAAAAGGTCTCATCATTAATTTTAAAGATCGCCATGTTTGATCGTATGTTTTCCGGATTCATGCAACTTTGTTATTATAAAATAATAACGCACATACTAATTAATAAGGATGATCAATCGCCCCAAAAACTATTTGGCCCGTGTGAGCCAAACACGGGCCTAGGTCCAATTCCTAGGGAATGCATGGGATGCAAATGCAACAATTACATAAGCTTTCAATATTTACATGTCTTGGATCTTCATAATTCATCATGGCCCACCATCTTCCAATCTTGAACTTCCTCTATCAAATATTTTACATGAAAATATCCATGGCAAATAGGGATACATCTCATGGGGTGGGAACGGGCCATAAACCAAGCCCACTTTATAATTTGATAATTATTACAACCATTCAACACAAAATATCCTAACATACACCTAGCAAATTGGTCTTGGGCTTTTAATCATCCTTCATGCACAATATCACATATCATACACCATCAATTAATTATCTCAATAATCAATTGATCAAATATTATATATCTTGGTCCAATCACTAACCACCACAATTATAAAATAAATTAACAAAATAAACAAACACCTTTGTTTACTTTCAAATTAATTTATTTATAATTGAATTTCTTGTAAATCACAATTTATTATAAATAATCAAAGTCACACTTTAACTATTTATTTTATGAGAAAAATCACATATTATAAAGTTTAATTTTTCATAAAAATCAACTATAATATATTTAACAATTTAGGGCCTATGACACATGATATTCCAAAACACCTTTTGAAAAACTCAAGTCGTCATAGTCGTCACCGAAACTCCGTCGCCGGATTCCGGACAAATATTTTATTTTTTTTATTACAAATATGGGGCAGCCCACGGCTGCCCCAAGGACACCTTCGGGCAGTCTATGGGCTGCCCGAAACCATAAAAAAAATATTTATAAAAACAGGCAAAAATTGATAAATCTTGATTTTCTCATGCGGTTAGAAATTGACCTCAACATAATATCCAACAAATACTACACAAAAGAGTAACCTAGGCTCCGATACCACTGAAGGGGATCGGTTAACTCGTGCCCAGAAACGCAGCGAAAATATAAAATTTTTAATAAAAGAAATCCGAGCACTTGTATAGTATTCAAAAACTCAAACAACCATAGAGTGTTTAGAATTTTACCTATCAATCTCAAAGATTGATTTATGGCTCCAACCAAGTTGATAAACAATTAGGCTCTTGAAAAGGGTAGACTCAATCTACAAGCTTCCAAGAGCACTCCTTGCTCAAAATGGATTCAATACTTCGAGCCTCCGAATTAGGTCCACGACTAGACGATCTAAATCCGCTCTAAATATGCACTAGAATATTTAGAGAATTTAGCATTGAGATATCATTTTTATTCTCCCTCAAAAATGAAAGAAAAACTTGGAGAAATTGTGGATGGAGTGTTCGGCCACTATGGTTGGAATGGAATGAATTATGTAATGTGTGTATATTATATTAATGGAGAAGAATTGATTAGATACAATTAAAACCATGCATAGAAAAATGCATGACTTGCATGGAAAATTGCATCCAATCTTCCAACCCTTCAAATTCCATCACACACATACATATATATATATTATATATATACACGCCTATATATATATATAAATATATATATTTAAATGGTATTTTGAACTTATTTTAATTAAATATTAAACCTAAACCCATTTAAGTTTAATCAATTAATTAAATTCAACTTGAACTCATTCAAGTACACTAGTAACAATAATTATATAACACTATTTTATTTGAGCTCTACAAGACTCAATGGTGTTTAATTATTTGTACATTGTCAACTAGTGTTAAATTAATTCAACACTTGAATTAATTAACTAAGTTCAAAATAATAATTTAGAAAATCACCATTTTCATAAACTAATTATTTTAAGTCAACTTTTAATCTTGGAACACATTCACAAATTAAAAGTTACTTATTCCATTCGTTCTCCAATTTAGAAGTCAAACTTCTAATTTATTTTACTTATAAACTCCTTTATAAGTTGTTCAACACATTGAACTTATTTTAATCTCAACGGGATCTAGAAAGCTAGTACTTGTGTGACCCTCAATGGTTCACTGATACAACTAGCAGTGGGTTCACATCTCCATGTGATTCGAGATCAACAAGTCCCTTATATGAGCATATCCTATATAGCTCCATTCTTATTAATCAACACATTGATAATAAGAACGTCAGAAAACTCAAGTCTGATAGTACCCAACCAGTCATGTAAACATCTAGCAGCATTGCTTACATGACTCCCTATGTATCAAATGATAGTGCCTGCAAGAACCAATCAATTATGGTTAGCGTACAGTACGGTCCCTTCAACTCATATATCCCAACCGATTCGACAACCATTGGTTTATCGAGAGTTGTCATTGAATCAATAACTATGTGTCATGCCGTAGTTGCATCAAAAATGTAATTCAAGAAACTCCTTTCTTAATTACACTTACTCTGATCAGAGATTTCAAGCTACGTATGCATGATATAACATAGGATATCCATACCCGTAGGTAAGCGGTGAATCCCCGAATACAATGCATTGACTCCTATATGTTTCGTCACAACACCCAACATTGTCACCTAATGACCCCAGATGAGTTGGTAAACAAGTCAAAGTGAAGCACTAGCATATAGAATCTCCATGTTGTCCCGGGTTATAAGGACTAATGGTGTACAACCATAAACTAGGAGTTCTCCACTCGATAAGTGAGAACCACTTGAAAAATCCTTTAGGGAGGGTTGTTCAGTGCACTCTACAAGGAGCACCTATTTGCATGCTTGGACATCTCCATGTCCCCTACCAATGAAACATGGTACTCACATCGCAAATACTAGTCTCAAGCTCGAGCGGCCTTTATCCTTCTTTATGGCGGCTGAATCGACTAGGAACAGTTTAGAATATACAGTATTCCAAATATGAGTTTCATGATAGTCATCACATGACCATCTCATATTCTTTCTACTATTTGTATATTCAAGGGCTTTATCTATGCAGCTTGCATGGGTATAAAGTTAAAGATGTGCCAAATTAAATAATGTCAAATATTATTAAAATAAAGATTTTCATACAAGAGTTCTCTCAAGGACCATCGCCCAACACATTGGCTCGACGGGCACCTACTCTAACATTCATAGTATGATTTGATATGTTTATTTGATTGCATATTAGTCTCTTTTACTGAGAATATTATTCTCATCGGATTATCCGGCTGTTGTCTTTGTTTGTATGTGTACTTGGCAACAGGTAGGGCAGGATTGAGTCAAAGGCAGCATGGCTAGATGGTTGAGAGAATAGAAGTGAGGCCCTTGGTTTTAGGAGTTGAACTGAATTCAAACTCTTATGTATTTTGGTATTGTAAACCTAGAATTAAAGCATGTTCTATTAGTTTCGGATGAATGTATAAACTCTAGAACTACGTTGTATGGATTATGCATGTTGAACTAGTTTATGCATGTGTTGGTTATGTTTTAAGTTGAGTTGGAGATTGAAGAGGAAAACCAAAAATTTCTGGTGCAGAGTGTCTCGCTCGATCGGCAGACTCTTACAGATCGAGCGAGCACCCCTTTCAGCGAGGCGGAGTCTGGGAAATTTTGTGCCCGCTCGATCGGTAAGATTTTACCGATCGAGCGGGGGTCCTGAATTTTGGGCAGAGATTTGGATTGTTTTGGCCCGCTCGATCAGTAAGATTTTACCGATCGAGCGAGCACCCCTTATTTAAAAAAAAAAAAATTTGTTATGCCTTAATCCTTTTAATTAGATTGTGTTGATCTATTGCCTTATCTTAAGTATAGAAGATTAGAATCTAGGCCTCACATTAAGTGGTATCAGAGATATAAGTTCCTGGAATTTGTTCTAGAAGTGAGCGGGGTAGATCGAGTCCGCTTGACCTTAAATTCTCGCATGTGATTGATTAATTCTATGATTACAGAATATGCGAGCATGCTTTATGAATTGAAAATTTATTTGAATTACGTGACTTGGAGATTCAAATTGTTAAAGCATGATTTGATTAAGATATGAAATGTTTTCATGCATTGATCTGAGTTCCATCTATCGAATTGGTAAGACGATCAGAGGTTTCGTGACACTGAAATGGTGAGATGTGAATTGAATTATCCGTCTTCTAACCCCTGTCAATTTAGATGGGTACTCGATGAAGGCTAGACATGAATACTCCACCGATTATTCCTACGACAGAAAATCCTCCGGTTATGACTCCTCCGGTGGTACAGATGGATGACACGATCACGCCTATGGAAGCCTTACTGAAGAGGTTCAAATCTTTTAGGCCGCCGTATTTGAATGGGAAGGAAAATCCGATCGATTGCGAGAGTTGGTTGGAAGATATTGATCAGTTCTTTGAGTCGCTTGACTACTCGGATGACCGCAGAACGAGACTGGTAATTCATCAAATACAGGGAGTAGCAAAGAGTTGGTGGATGACTACCAAAAGAGCCAAAGAGAATAAAGGTACGGCAATTACTTGGGCACTTTTTAGAGCAGAGTTCTATAAGATATTCTTTTCGGTTTCCTATCGAAAGGATAAAGGTGCCGAGTTTGCAAATTTAAGGCAAGGTAACATGAGTATTGAGGATTATGTTGCAAAGTTTGATAGTTTATTGAGGTTCGCTTCGCATATTGCCGACAATGAGGAGGCAAAAGCAGACCAGTTCATTAACGGTTTGCACCCTGACATCTTCATTCTGGTAAATACTGGGAGGCCAGATAACTTTTCTGATGCGATGGATCAGGCAAAGGGAGCAGAAGCGGGACTGATGAGGAAGAGGGAGAATCAGTACCAGCCTCAATAGAAACAGCAGAGGCAGTATTAGAATCAACCGCCGATGAATGAGGGTAGTAGCAGTGGTGGTAGCAAGAAGAACTATTTCCATCCCAAAGGGAAACAGTTCAAGAAGTCGGGAAGCACTTCTTCGAGCTCGAGTGGCTCGAGATAGTTCAGTTCTGGATAGGGTTCAGGTTCCTCGGGAGCTTCATGTAATAGGTGTGGAGGACGACACTCCAGCGACCAGTGTAGGGGAATCTTTGGGAACTGTTACATCTGCCAACAGATAGGGCATTATGCTAGACTGTGTCCACAGAGAGGTTCTGACCAATCTCAGAGTGGGAATGCCTCTCGACAGTCATCTCAGCCTCATAGGCAATCGACTGCTGTTCACTCGTTCCAACCTCAGCAGCAGAACCGTCAGGGAGGTAACCAAAGTTCAAACCAACCTTCCCGACCGCAGGCTAGAGTGTTTGCTCTGAATGACGATTAGGCTCAGGCAGCACCTGATGACGTGATTTCAGGTAACTGTAAGATTTTTGAATATTCTGCATACATTCTAATAGATAAAGGTGCATCTTACTCGTTTATATCAGAGAAATTTGTTTTGATGCATGCTTTACCTGTTGAGCCTTTACCTTCATTTGTTTCGGTTACTTCACCTTTGGGTGGAGGAATTGTGTCGAAGAATTTGGTTAGAAACTGTGAGTTGAAGTTTGGAGAATATTCGACCGAGTTTGACTGTATTGTACTTAGTCTGTCTGATTTTGATTGCATTGTTGGGATAGATGTTTTGACTGAGTACAGGGCTACAGTGGACTATTTTAGAAAGTAGTTCGGTTCAGACCAGATATGGCAGATGAATGGAGATTCTTCGGTAAGGGTTCTCGTTCTAAAATTCCTTTGATATCTGTTTTATCTATGACTAGATTATTACAGAGAGGAGCCGAAGGATTCCTTGTTTATGCGATCGATATTCTGAAGTCTAGTCCTGAACTGAATGATATACCAGTGGTTAGGGAATTCCCTGATGTGTTTGCAGATGAGATTCCGGGATTACCGCCTATTCGTGAGATTGACTTTTGCATCGAACTGACGTCAGGTACTCAGCCAATTTCTAAAGCTCCGTATAGAATGGCTCCGATCGAATTGAAAGAACTGAAGGAGCAATTGGAAGATTTAACTGCCAAGGGATACATTAGACCGAGTGTGTCACCTTGGGTTGCTCCTGTTCTGTTTGTGAGGAAGAAGGATGACTCTATGAGACTCTGTATTGACTACCGTCAACTGAATCAAGCAAAGGTAAAGAACAAGTATCCTTTACCGCGTATCGATGACCTTTTTGACCAGTTGCAGGGTTCTTGTATCTATTCAAAGATAGATTTGAGGTCTGGGTATCATCAACTGAGAGTTCGTGAAGAAGATGTCCCTAAGACTGCGTTTCGAACGAGGTATGGCCACTTTGAATTTCTTGTCATGCCGTTCGGTTTGACCAATGCCCCAGCAGTCTTTATGGGATTGATGAACCGAATCTTTCAGCGTTTTCTTGATGAGTTTGTGATTATCTTTATTGATGATATCTTGATCTACTCTAAGAGCCGTTCCGAGCATGCAGATCATTTTAGAACTGTTTTACAAATATTGAGAACCGAACAGTTATTCGCCAAGCTTTCGAAGTGCGAGTTTTGGCTGGACAGAGTTGTCTTTCTGGGGCACATTATTTCAGGAGATGGGATTGCTGTTGATCCCAGCAAGATAGAAGCAGTGATGAATTGGCGCAGGCCGACTTCTGTGCCAGAGATTCGAAGTTTTATGGGCTTAGCGGGGTACTATCGCAGATTTATTCAGGATTTCTCTTCTATTGCGAAGCCTATTACCCAGCTAACTCAGAAGAATGCTCCTTTTCTGTGGACAGATGATTGTGAAGCCAGTTTTGTTGAGTTGAAGAAGAGATTAACCAGTGCTTCGATTCTTTCAATTCCATCTGGTTCCGGAGGTTTCACGGTTTATTGCGATGCTTCTCATCTTGGTCTCGGATGTATTCTTATGCAAAGGAAACACGTGATAGCTTATGCGTAGAGGCAGTTGAAACCGCACGAGACTCGCTATCCAGTTCATGATCTTGAACTAGCTGCTATCTTTTTTGCCTTGAAGATCTGGCGTCACTACTTATACGGTGAGTCTTTTGAGATCTTTTCGGATCATAATAGTCTTAAGTACTTATTTTCACAGTCTGAGTTGAATATGAGGCAGAGGAGATGGCTAGATTTATTGAAGGACTTCGACTGCGAGATTAAGTATTACCCAGGAAAGTCGAATGCAGCTGCCGATGCTTTGAGTCGTAAGCTTTGCTCTTTATCTCTTTCGACGATTGGTGTTTCTCGATTGATCGAAGACTGTTGCACTTCTGGGTTGGAGTTTAAGTCAGATAGGAATACGATCAGAGTTTGTGCGATTCAGGCCGAGCCAGAGTTTTTTGTGTCGATCAGAGAAGCACAGAAATCAGATGAGAGTATTCAGAATTCGTTAGAGAAGGTGAGATCTGGACACCAGTCTGAGTTTCAGGTCAGGGATGATGTTTTATTTGTGAATAGCCGTATTGTTGTGCCTGAGATTGATGAGTTAAAACAGCGTATTCTAAGAGAGGCGCATTGCAGTTGGTTCAGTGTTCATCCAGGAGGCCGAAAGATGTATAATGACTTGAAGAGTCAGTTCTGGTGGAAGAAGTTAAGGAGGATGTGGTGAGGTTTGTATCTCGTTGTTTGAACTGTCAGTAGGTTAAAGCTGAGAGAAAGAGACCAGGTGGGCTTTTGCACAGTCTGTCTATTCCGGAATGGAAGGGGGATCATATTTCGATGAATTTCGTCACGAAACTACCCCGATCTGTTCGAGGATGCGATGCCATTTGGGTAGTGATTGACCGTTTGACGAAGTCTGCTTGTTTCATTCCGTATCGGATGACATACCGAAATGATCAGATGGCAGAGTTGTATGTTAGAGAGATTGTCAGATTGCACGGTGTGCCGAGATCGATTGTTTCAGACCGAGATCCTCAGTTTACTTCCCATTTCTGGCATAGTCTACAGGAAGCCCTTGGTACTAGATTGCACTTGAGTACAGCATACCATCCTCAGACCGACGGTCAATCAGAGCGGACGATTCAAACTTTGGAGGATATGTTACGAGCAGTGGTGCTTGACTTTGGCACTACTTGGCAAGATTCATTGCCTCTCGTTGAGTTTTCGTACAACAACAGCTTCCAAACGAGTATAGGAATGGCACCATTCGAAGCGTTGTACGGAAAGAAGTGCAGATATCCTCTGTACTGGGATGAGATATCTAAGTCCCCAGACATGGGACCAGACATGATTCGTGATATGGCTGAGAAAGTGAAGATTATTCGATTGAGAATGAAGACTGCTCAGGACCGACAAGCGAAGTATGCGAATATCCATCGCAGACCTCTATCTTTTGCTCAGGGAGACCGAGTATTCTTAAAGATTTCTCCATTTAGAGGTACTGTTAGATTTGGGAAGAGAGGGAAGTTGGCACCAAGATTCATCGGTCCGTATGAGATTTTACAGAAGATAGGCGATCTAGCCTACCGTTTAGCACTTCCTCCTTCTTTATCTGGTATTCACGACGTCTTTCACGTCTCGATGCTGAGGAAATACCATCCCGATCCTTCTCATGTGCTTCAGCCTGACGAAGCCGAACTTGATGAAACTCTGAGTTACTTTGAGAGACCGATTCAGATCCTTGACAGAAAGGAGAAACAGCTCAGAACCAAAACGATTCCATTGGTGAAAGTTCAGTGAAGTCGTCACGGAGTCGAAGAAGCGACTTGGGAAACAAAATCTGATATGAGGCAGAGATTTCCAGACTTGTTTGTATGATGTGAGTTCTTAATTCTGTTCTTGAATTCTTAATTATCTTTTTATGAGTTGATATCGATGATTTCGAGGACGAAATCTTTTCTTAGAGGGGGAGAATTGTAAAGCCCCGTTTTTATCTTAATTGATGTTATTTGAGATAATCAGTGATTTCAGAATTCGAGACCGGACTTTTTATTGATCAGGGTCTATTTTGCAATTTTGGGAATTTTCAGGGTCTAAAACGCAAAAAGTGAGTTTGTTATATTATTGAAGGCTTGACTAAGTCTCTTAGCACTTCATCATCCCCTACAACTCGGTTTCTCTCCATTGAAGGCGAGAAACCTTTCTTCCAAGCTTTTGTGATTTCGATTCTAGCTCGATCCGTTCGATAAAATTGATTTCTGACTTGATATCTACGATCACAGCGACGAGTGCTCCGTTTGGAAGTAAGTTTTTCTCCGATCAGATACATTCTACTTTTTGGATGTTGTTAGAATCATTAGAGATTCGAGTATGTTGTTCTTGGCAGAGTTCTGATCGTTTATTATCTGTCGGTTTTGAATTAGAGCGACGAACAGAATTGTTATGATTTTTCTTGTCATTTTCAAAAATCTTGATTTTGAGATGTGTTGATATTGTGTTGGGTTTGATGTTTGAGGATTGGAATGAGTTTGTTGAGTTGTTGTTTAGCTGTCTGCATTTTCGGTTTGGTCAGTTTACAACCGTTATGCCGTCAGTTTGAGTTTTGGATATCGTTTCGATGTTTTGAGTTATACCGAGCTTAGTATGAGTTTTGATATCGATTTTGATCGCTATGAGTTCTTCTGATAGATTGATTTGAAGTCTTTGGGGTTGCGAGCCTTGCAGTCTTGTTCAGTTTGGAAGAGTTGAGCCGGTATAGTATCGATATCCTTCTTTATCGATTGATTTAACTTGACTTGGATATTGATTGAGGAATTTTTGTTTTCAGATTGAAGTTTTGGAACGTCAAAGAAGAGGTATAAGATGAATTTGGAATGGAATAGGACGATTAACTCGAATCCGGATTGATTCGAGTGTCCTAGAAGAAATCACATACTGCATATTTTGACTGCTTATTTGATTATATGATTGAATTTATATTGAGTGCATGAGATTACATATGCATTCATATTGAGACTTGATTTATTCATATTGAATTAGACGATCTAGGGATTGTAGTCGAGTAGCTTGGTAGGCGATTTACTACCTTGTCGAGTAGCTCACTATAATGCCCTTGAGTCTAGAGGATTAAAGAATGCCACGTCCACCTGGAGAGGGAAGTCGGTGTGATTGTAGGATGTTTTAACCTCGGGATCCCAAACCAAAGAAAGAAAGAAGAATTCCAATTGATTATCTGAGTCTGATAATCCAGAAGTTTTAAAGACATGCATATCATTTTAATTCAGTACTTGAATGGATTAATTGATAATATGAGGAATGAATTCATAGTATGATTGGATATGTTTATTTTATTGCATGTTAGTCTCTTTTACTGGGAATATTATTCTCACCGGTTTATCCGGCTGTTGTCTTTGTTTGTATGTGTACTTGGCAACAGGTGGGGAAGGACCAAGTCAGAAGAGGCATGGTTAGCTTCGGGGGAAAGATGTAGAAGTGAGACTCGGTCTAGAAGTCGATTCCAGCATGTCAATCTAGTATTTGTTAGAACATGTTTAGTTATCGAACTTCATCATTTTATTGTTGTTGCATGATCTCGACTTTGGTTTCTTTGTTGAACTCCAGAACTCCTGTTTTAAATGGAGGAACCAAGTTGTAACGCATGTTTATGTTTCGGAGTATTGTATGGCTTGATGTTCTCGTTTTTGGCGATTCTAGCACCGGGGCAGCCAGGGAGGCAGGCCCGCGCATGCCAGCACGCGCCTGCGCCCTTTTTTGGACAGGGCGTCATGCGTGGCCACGCCTCGAAAGGGCGCGGCCGCGCATGAGCCAGGGCGCAGTGCGCGGCCGCGCGGGCCCTGCTTTTAAAAAAAAAAAAAAGTGTGTTGGCTTTTAATGCTTGCTTAATTTAATTACTCCTTTAATTGATGTTTAGATACGAGGTCTCACATTAAGTGGTATCAGAGAGATAAGTTCCTGGAATTTGTTCTAGAAGTGAGTGGAGTAGATCGAGTCCGCTTGACCTTAAATTCTCGCATGTGATTGATTAATTCTATGATTACAAAATATGCGAGCATGCTTTATGCATTGAAAATTTATTTGAATTACGTGACTTGATGATTCAAATTAATAAAGCATGACTTGATTGAAATATGAACTGTATTCATGCATTGATCTGAGTTCCATCTATCGAATTGGGAAGATGATCAGAGGTTCGTGACACTGAATGGTGAGATGTGTATTGTATTATCCGTGTTCTAACCCCTGTCAATTTAGATGGGTACTCGATGAAGGCAAGACATGAATACTCCACCGATTACTCCTACGACAGAAACTCCTCCGGTTATGACTCCTCCGGTGGTACAGATGGATGACACGATCACGCCTATGGAAGCCTTACTGAAGAGGTTCCAATATTTTAGGCCGCCGTATTTGAATGGGAAGGAAAATCCGGTCGATTGCGAGAGTTGGTTGGAAGATGTTGATCAGCTCTTGGAGTCGCTTGACTACTCTGACGACCACAGGGTTAGATTGATTATGCATCAACTTCAAGGAGTGGCAAAGAGTTGGTGGATGACTACCAAAAGAGCCAAAGAGAATAAAGGTACGGCAATTACTTGGGCACTTTTTAGAGCAGAGTTCTATAAGAGATTCTTTCCAGTTTCCTATCGAAAGGATAAAGGTGTTGAGTTTGAAAATTTGAGGCAAGGTAGTATGAGTATCGAGGATTATGTTGCGAAGTTTGACAGTTTATTGAGGTTCGCTCCGCATATTTCCGACAATGTGGAGGAAAAAGCAGACCAGTTCATTAACGGTTTGCACCCTGACATCTTTATTCTAGTGAATACTGGGAGGCCAGATAACTTTGCTGATGCGATGGATCAGGCAAAGGGAGCAGAAGCAGGACTGATGAGGAAGAGGGAGAATCAGTACCAGCCTCAACAGCAACAGCCACAGTAGAGGCAGTATCAGAATCAACCGCCGATGAATGAGGGTAGTAGCAGTGGTGGTAGCAAGAATAACTATTTCCGTCCCAAAGGGAAACAGTTCAAGAAGTTGGGGAGCACTTCTTCGAGCTCGAGTGGCTCGAGGCAGTTCAGTTCTGGACAGGGTTCAGGATCATCTGGAGCTTTGTGTAGCAAGTGTGGAGGACGACACTCCAGTGAGCAATACAGAGGAATCTTTGGGAACTGTTACATCTGCCAGCAGACAGGGCATTATGCCAGACAGTGTCCACAGAAAGCTTCGGACCAAACTCAGAGTGGGAATACCTCTCGACAGTCATCTCAGCCTGGGAGACAGGCTACTGCAGTTCACTCGTTCCAACCTCAGCAGCAGAACCATCAGGGAGGTAATCAAAGTTTGAACCAACCTTCTAGACAGCAGGCGAGAGTGTATGCTCTGAATGAGGATCAGGCTCAGGCTACACCTGATGATGTTATTGCAGGTAATTGTATGATCTTTGATTATCCTGCTAATATTTTGATAGATACAGATGCTTCTCACTCTTTCATATCTGATAAATTTGTGTCGATGCATGCCTTGCCTTTTGAGCCTTTACCTGCTATAGTTGATGTTAATTCACCTTTGGGTGGAGGAATTGTTTCGAAGAATTTTGTTAGAAATTGTGGATTGAGTTTTGAAGGAAATTTGATCGAGTTCGACTGTATTGTACTTGGTTTGTCTGACTTTGACTGCATAGTGGGTATAGATGTTTTGACTAAGTACAGGGCTACAGTAGATTGTTTTCAGAAGATAGTCCGTTTCAGACCAGAGATGTCAGATGATTGGAAATTCTTCGGTAAGGGTTCTCGTTCTAAAATTCCTTTGATATCTGTCTTATCTATGACTAGATTATTACATAAAGGAGCCGAAGGATTTCTTGTTTATGCGATCGATATTCTGAAGTCTAGCCCCGAGTTGAACGATATACCAGTGGTTAGAGAATTCCCTGATGTGTTTGCAGATGAAATTCCGAGATTGCCACCGATTAGGGAGATGGAATTTAGCATTGATTTGATGACAGGTACTCAACCAATTTCGAAAGCTCCGTACTGAATGGCTCCGATCGAATTGAAGGAACTGAAGGAGCAGCTGGAAGACTTGATTTCCAAGGGATACATTCGACCCAGTGTATCGCCTTGGGGTGCTCCTGTCCTGTTTGTTAGAAAGAAAGATGGCTCGATGCGTCTCTGCATTGACTACAGCCAACTGAATCAGGCGACAGTTAAGAACAGGTATCCTTTACCGCGTATCGATGACCTTTTTGACCAGTTGCAGGGTTCTTGTATCTATTCGAAGATAGATTTGAGGTCTGGGTATCATCAAATGAGAGTTCAAGAATAAGATGTCCCTAAGACTGCGTTTCGAACGAGGTATGGCCACTTTGAATTTCTTGTCATGCCTTTCGATTTGACGAATGCCCCAGCGGTCTTTATGGGGTTGATGAACCGAATATTTCAGCGTTTTCTTGATGAGTTTGTGATTATCTTTATTGACGATATCTTGATCTACTCTAAGAGTCGTTCCGAGCATGCAGATCATTTTAGAACTGTTTTATAGATTTTGAGAACCGAACAGTTATTCGCCAAGCTTTCGAAGTGCGAGTTTTGGCTTGACAAAGTTGTCTTTCTGGGGCACATTATTTTAGGAGATGGGATTGCTGTTGATCCCAGCAAGATAGAAGCAGTGATGAATTGGTGCAGGCCGACTTCTGTGCTAGAGATTCGAAGTTTTATGGGCTTAGCGGGGTACTATCGCAGTATTATTCAGAGTTTCTCTTCTATTGCGAAGCCTATTACACAGCTAACTCAAAAGAATGCTCTTTTTCTGTGGAAAGATGATTGTGAAGCCAGTTTTGTTGAGTTGAAAAAGAAATTAACCAGTGCTCCGATTCTTTCTATTCCATCTGGTTCTGGAGGTTTCAAAGTTTATTGCGATGCTTCTCATCTTGGTCTCGGATGTATTCTTATGCAAAGGAAACATGTGATAGCTTATGCATAGAGGCAATTGAAACCGCACGAGACTCGCTATCCAGTTCATGATCTTGAACTAGCTACTATAGTTTTTGCCTTGAAGATCTGGCGTCACTACTTATACAGTGAGTCTGTTGAGATCTTTTTGGATCATAATAGTCTTAAGTACTTATTTTCACAGTCTGAGTTGAATATGAGGCAGAGGAGATGGCTAGATATATTGAAGGACTTCGACTGCAAGATTAAGTATTACCCGGGGAAGTCGAATGCAGCTGCCGATGCTTTGAGTCGTAAGCTTTGCTCTTTATCTCTTTCGACGATTAGTGTTTCTCGATTGATCAACGACTGTTGCACTTCTAGGTTGGATTTTGAGTCAGATAGGAATCCGATCAGAGTTTGTGCGACTCAGGCCAAGCCAGAGTTGTTTGTGTCGATCAGAGAAGAACAAAAATCAGATGAGAGTATTCAGAATTCGTTAGAGAAGGTGAGATCTGGACACCAGTCTGAGTTTCAGGTCAGAGATGATGTTTTATTTGTGAATAGCCGTATTGTTGTGCCTGAGATTGATGAGTTAAGACAGCGTATTCTGAGAGAGGCGCATTGCAGTCGGTTCAGTGTTCATCCAGGAGGCCGAAAGATGTATAACGACTTGAAGAGTCAGTTCTGGTGGAAGAAGTTAAAGAAGGATGTGGTGAGGTTTGTATCTCGTTGTTTGAACTGTCAGTAGGTTAAAGCTGAGCGAAAGAGACCAGGTGGGCTTTTGCACAGTCTGTCTATTTCGGAATGGAAGTGGGATCATATTTCGATGGATTTCATCACGAAACTACCCCGATTTGTTCGAGGATGCGATGCCATTTGGGTAGTGATTGACCGTTTGACGAAGTCTGCTTGTTTTATTCCGTATCGGATGACATACCGACATGATCAGATGGCAGAGTTGTATGTTAGAGATATTGTCAGATTGCACGGTGTGCCGAGATCGATTGTTTCAGACCGAGATCCTCGGTTTACTTCCCATTTCTGGCATAGTCTACAGGAAGCCCATGGTACTAGATTGAACTTGAGTACAACATACCATCCTCAGACCGACGGTCAATCAGAGCGGACGATTCAGACTCTGGAGGATATGTTACGAGCAGTAGTGCTTGACTTTGGCACTACTTGGCAAGATTCATTGCCTCTCGTTGAGTTTTCGTATAACAACAGCTTCCAGACGAGTATAGGAATGGCACCATTCGAAGCGTTGTACTGAAAAAAGTGCAGATATCCTCTGTACTTGGATGAGATATCTGAGTCCCCAGACTTGGGAACAGATATGATTCGTGATATGGCTGAGCAAGTGAAGATTATTTGATTGAGAATGAAGACTGCTCAGGACCGACAAGCGAAGTATGCGAATATCCGTCGCAGACCTCTATCTTTTGCTCAGGGAGACCAAGTATTCTTAAAGATTTCTCCATTTAGAGGTACTGTTAGATATGGGAAGAGGGGGAAGTTGGCACCGAGATTCATCGGTACGTATGAGATTTTACAGAAGATAGGCAATCTAGCCTACCGTTTAGCACTTCCTCTTTCTTTATCTGGTATTCACGACGTCTTTCACGTCTCGATGCTGAGGAAATACCATCCCGATCCTTCTCATGTGCTTCAGCCTGACGAAGCCGAACTTGATGAAACTCTGAGTTACTTTGTGAGACCGATTCAGATCCTTGACAGAAAGGAGAAACAGCTCAGAACCAAAATGATTCCTTTGGTGAAAGTTCAGTGGAGTCGTCACGGAGTCGAAGAAGCGACTTGGGAAACAGAATCTGATATGAGGCAGAGATTTCCAGACTTTTTTGTATGATGTGAGTTCTTAATTCTGATCTTGAATTCTTAATTATCTTCTTATGAGTTGATATCGATGATTTCGAGGACGAAATCTTTTCTTAGAGGGGGAGAATTGTAACGCTCCGTTTTTATCTTAATTGATGTTATTTGAGATAATCAGTGATTTCAGAATTCGAGACCGGACTTTTTATTGATCAGGGTCTATTTTGCAATTTTGGGAATTTTCAGGGTCTAAAACGCAAAAAGTGAGTTTGTTATATTATTAAAGGCTTGACTAAGTCTCTTAGCACTTCATCATCCCCTCCAACTCGGCTTCTCTCCATTGAAGGCGAGAGAGCTTTCTTCCAAGCTTTTGTGATTTCGATTCTAGCTCGATCCGTCCGATAAAATTTATTTCTGACTTGATATCTACGATCACAGCGATGAGTGCTCCGTTTGGAAGTAAGTTTTTCTCCGATTAGATACATTCTAGTTTTTGGATGTTGTTAGAATCATTAGAGATTCGAGTATGTTGTTCTTGGCAGAGTTCTGATCGTTTATTATCTGTCGGTTTTGAATTAGAGCGATGAACAGAATTGTTATGACATTTCTTGTCATTTTTGAAAATCTTGATTTTGAGATGTGTTGATATTGTGTTGGGTTTGATGTTTGAGGATTGGAATGAGTTTGTTGAGTTGTTGTTTAGCTGTCTGCATTTTTGGTTTGGTCAGTTCACAGCCGTTATGCCGTCAGTTTGAGTTTTGGATATCGTTTCGATGTTTGAATTATACCGAGCTTAGTATGAGTTTTGATATCGATTTTGATCGCTATGACTTCTTCTGATAGATTGATTTGAAGTCTTTGGAGTTGCGAGCCTTGCAGTCTTGTTCAGTTTGGAAGAGTTGAGCCGGTATAGTATCGATGTCCTTCTTTATCGATTGATTTAACTTGACTTGGATATTGATTGAGGAATTGTTGTTTTCAGATTGAAGTTTTGGAACGTCAAAGAAGAGGTATAAGATGACTTTGGAATGAAATAGGACGATTAACTCGAATCCAGATTGATTCGAGTGTTCTAGAAGAAATCACATACTGTATATTTTGACTGCTTATTTGATTATATGATTGAATTTATATTGAGTGCATGAGATTACATATGCATTCATATTGAGACTTGATTTATTCATATTGAATTAGACGATCTAGGGATTGTAGTCGAGTAGCTTGGTAGGCGATTTACTACCTTGTCGAGTAGCTCACTATAATGCCCTTGAGTCTAGAGGATTAAAGCATGTCACGTCCACCTCGAGAGGGAAGTCGGTGTGATTGTAGGATGTTTTAACCTCGGGATCCCAAACCAAAGAAAGAAAGAAGAATTTCAATTGATTATCTGAGTCTGATAATCCAGAAGTTTTAAAGACATGCATATCATTTTAATTCAGTACTTGAATGGATTAATTGATAATATGAGGAATGAATTCATAGTATGATTGGATATGTTTATTTTATTGCATGTTAGTCTCTTTTACTGGGAATATTATTCTCACCGGTTTATCCGGCTGTTGTCTTTGTTTGTATGTGTACTTGGCAACAGGTGGGGCAGGACCAAGTCAGAAGAGGCATGGTTAGCTTCGGGGGAAAGATGTAGAAGTGAGACTCGGTCTAGAAGTCGATTCCAGCATGTCAATCTAGTATTTTTTAGAACATGTTTAGTTATCGAACTTCATCGTTTCATTGTTGTTGCATGATCTCGACTTTGGTTTCTTTGTTGAACTCCAGAACTCCTGTTTTAAATGGAGGAACCAAGTTGTAACGCATGTTTATGTTTCGGAGTATTGTATGGCTTGATGTTCTCGTTTTTTGCGATTCTAGCACCGGGGCAGCCAGGGAGACGTGCCCGCGCCATTTTTTGGGCAGGGCGTCATGCGCGGCCGCGCCTCAAAAGGGCGCGGCTGCGCATGAGCCAGGGCGCCATGCGCGGCCGCGCCTGATGAGGCGCGGCCGCGCAGGCCCTGCTTTTTTTTAAAAAAAAAAAAGTGTGTTGGCTTTTAATGCTTGCTTAATTTAATTACTCCTTTAATTGATATTTAGATCCGAGGTCTCACATTAAGTGGTATCAGAGAGATAAGTTCCTGGAATTTGTTCTAGAAGTGAGCGGAGTAGATCGAGTCCGCTTGACCTTAAATTCTCGCATGTGATTGATTAATTCTATGATTACAGAATATGAGAGCATGCTTTATGCATTGAAAATTTATTTGAATTACGTGACTTGATGATTCAAATTAATAAAGCATGACTTGATTGAAATATGAACTGTATTCATGCATTGATCTGAGTTTCATCTTTCGAATTGGGAAGATGATCAGAGGTTCGTGACACTGAATGGTGAGATGTGTATTGTATTATTCGTGTTCTAACCCCTGTCAATTTAGATGGGTACTCGATGAAGGCTAGACATGAATACTCCACCGATTACTCCTACGACAGAAACTCCTCCGGTGGTACAGATGGATGACACGATCACGCCTATGGAAGCCTTACTGAAGAGGTTCCAATCTTTTAGGCCGCCGTATTTGAATGGGAAGGAAAATCCGGTCGATTGCGAGAGTTGGTTGGAAGATGTTGATCAGCTCTTTGAGTTGCTTGACTACTCTGATGACCGTAGGGTTAGATTGATTATGCATCAACTTCAGGGAGTGGCAAAGAGTTGGTGGATGACTACCAAAAGAGCCAAAGATAATAAAGGTACGGCAATTACTTGGGCACTTTTTAGAGAAGAGTTCTATAAGAGATTCTTTCCAGTTTCCTATCGAAAGGATAAAGGTGCTGAGTTTGCAAATTTGAGGCAAGGTAGTATGAGTATCGAGAACTATGTTGCGAAGTTTGACAGTTTATTGAGGTTCGCTCCGCATATTGCCGACAATGAGGAGGCAAAAGCAGACCAGTTCATTAACGGTTTGCACCCTGACATCTTTATTCTAGTGAATACTGGGAGGCCAGATAACTTTGCTGATGCGATGGATCAGGCAAAGGGAGCAGAAGCAGGACTGATGAGGAAGAGGGAGAATCAGTACTAGCCTCAACAGCAACAGCCACAGTAGAGGCAGTATCAGAATCAACCGCAGATGAATGAGGGTAGTAGCAGTGGTGGTAGCAAGAAGAACTATTTCTGTCCCAAAGGGAAACAGTTCAAGAAGTCGGGGAGCACTTCTTCGAGCTCGAGTGGCTCGAGGCAGTTCAGTTCTGGACAGGGTTCAGGATCATCTGGAGCTTTGTGTAGCAAGTGTGGAGGACGACACTCCAGTGAGCAATATAGAGGAATCTTTGGGAACTGTTACATCTGCCAGCAGACAGGGCATTATGCCAGACAGTGTCCACAGAAAGCTTCGGACCAGACTCAGAGTGGGAATACCTCTCCACAGTCATCTCAGCCTGGGAGACAGTCTACTGCAGTTCACTCGTTCCAACCTCAGCAACATTACCGTCAGGGAGGTAATCAAAGTTTGAACCAACCTTCTAAACAGCAGGCGAGAGTGTATGCTCTGAATGAGGATCAGGCTCAGGCTGCACCTGATGATGTTATTGCAGGTAATTGTATGATCTTTGATTATCCTGTTAATATTTTGATAGATACAGGTGCTTCTCACTCTTTCATATCTGAGAAATTTGTGTCGATGCATGCCTTGCCTTTTGAGCCTTTACCTGTTGTAGTTGATGTTACTTCACCTTTGGGTGGAGGAATTGTTTCGAAGAATTTTGTTAGAAATTGTGGATTGAGTTTTGAAGGAAATTTGATCGAGTTCGACTGTATTGTACTTGGTTTGTCTGACTTTGACTGCATAGTGGGTATAGATGTTTTGACTAAGTACAGGGCTACAGTAGATTGTTTTCAGAAGATAGTCCGTTTCAGACCAGAGATGTCAGATGATTGGAGATTCTTTGGTAAGGGTTCTCGTTCTAAAATTCCTTTGATATTTGTCTTATCTATGACTAGATTATTACAGAAAGGAGCCGAAGGAATTCTTGTTTATGCGATCGATATTCTGAAGTCTAGCCCCGAGTTGAACGATATACCAGTGGTTAGAGAATTCCCTGATGTGTTTGCAGATGAAATTCTGAGATTGCCGCCGATTAGGGAGATGGAATTTAGCATTGATTTGACGACAGGTACTCAACCAATTTCGAAAGCTCCGTACCGAATGGCTTCGAATTAATTAAAGGAATTGAAGGAGCAGCTGGAAGGCTTGATTTCCAAGGGATATATTCGACCCAGTGTATCGCCTTCGGGTGCTCCTGTCCTGTTTGTTAGAAAGAAAGATGGCTCGATGCGTCTCTGCATTGACTACCGCCAACTGAATCAGGCGACAGTTAAGAAAAGGTATCCTTTACCGCGTATCGATGACCTTTTTGACCAGTTGCAGGGTTCTTGTATCTATTCGAAGATAGATTTGAGGTCTGGGTATCATCAACTAAGAGTTCGTGAATAAGATGTCCCTAAGACTGCGTTTCAAACGAGGTATGGCCACTTTGAATTTCTTGTCATGCCTTTCGGTTTGACGAATGCCCCAGCGGTCTTTATGGGGTTGATGAACCGAATCTTTCAGCGTTTTCTTGATGAGTTTGTGATTATCTTTATTGACGATATCTTGATCTACTCTAAGAGCCGTTCCGAGCATGCAGATCATTTTAGAACTGTTTTACAGATTTTGAGAACCGAACAGTTATTCGCCAAGCATTCGAAGTGCGAGTTTTGGCTTGACAGAGTTTTCTTTCTGGGGCACATTATTTCAGGAGATGGGATTGCTGTTGATCCCAGCAAGATAGAAGCAGTGATGAATTGGCGCAGGCCGACTTCTGTGCCAGAGATGCGAAGTTTTATGGGCTTAGCGGGGTACTATCGCAGATTTATTCAGGGTTTCTCTTCTATTGCGAAGCCTATTACTCAGCTAACTCAGAAGAATGCTCCTTTTCTGTGGACAGATGATTGTGAAGCCAGTTTTGTTGAGTTGAAGAAGAGATTAACCAGTGCTCCGATTCTTTCTATTCCATCTGGTTCCGGACGTTTCACGGTTTATTGCGATGCTTCTCATCTTGGCCTCGGATGTATTCTTATGCAAAGGAAACACGTGATAGCTTATGCGTAGAGGCAGTTGAAACCGCATGAGACTCTCTATCCAGTTCATGATCTTGAACTAGCTACTATCGTTTTTGCCTTGAAGATCTGGCGTCAATACTTATACGGTGAGTCTTTTGAGATCTTTTCGGATCATAATAGTCTTAAGTACTTATTTTCACAGTCTGAGTTGAATATGAGGCAGAGGAGATGGCTAGATTTATTGAAGGACTTCGACTGCAAGATTAAGTATTACCCGGGGAAGTCGAATGCAGCTGCCGATGCTTTGAGTCGTAAGCTTTGCTCTTTATCTTTTTCGACGATTGGTGTTTCTCGATTGATCGATGACTGTTGCACTTCTAGGTTGGAGTTTGAGTCAGATAGGAATCTGATCAGAGTTTGTGCGATTCAGGCCGAGCCAGAGTTGTTTGTGTCGATCAGAGAAGCACAAAAATCAGATGAGAGTATTCAGAATTCGTTAGAGAAGGTGAGATCTGGACACCAGTCTGAGTTTCAGGTTAGGGATGATGTTTTATTTGTGAATATTCGTATTGTTGTGCCTGAGATTGATGAGTTAAGACAGCGTATTCTGAGAGAGGCGCATTGCAGTCGGTTCAGTGTTCATCCAGGAGGCCGAAAGATGTATAACGACTTGAAGAGTCAGTTCTGGTGGAAGAAGTTAAAGAAGGATGTGGTGAGGTTTGTATCTCGTTGTTTGAACTGTCAATAGGTTAAAGCTGAGAGAAATATACCAGGTGGGCTTTTGCACAGTCTGTCTATTCCGAAATGGAAGTGGGATCATATTTCGATGGATTTCGTCACGAAACTACCTCGATCTGTTCGAGGATGCGATGCCATTTTGGGTAGTGATTGACCATTTGACGAATTTTGCTTGTTTCATTCCGTATCGGATGACATACCGACAAGATCAGATGGCAGAGTTGTATGTTAGAGAGATTTTCAGATTGCATGGTGTGCCAATATCGATTGTTTCAGACCGAGATCCTCGGTTTACTTCCCATTTCTGGCATAGTCTACAGGAAGCCCTTGGTACTAGATTGCACTTGAGTACAACATACCATCCTCAGATCGACGGTCAATCAGAGCGGACGATTCAGACTTTGGAGGATATGTTACGAGCAGTGGTGCTTGACTTTGGCACTACTTGGCAAGATTCATTGCCTTTCGTTGCGTTTTCGTACAACAACAGCTTCCAGACGAGTATAGGAATGGCACCATTCGAAGCGTTGTACGGAAAGAAGTGCAGATCTCCTCTGTACTAGGATGAGATATCTGAGTCCCTAGACTTGGGACCAGATATGATTCGTGATATGGCTGAGCAAGTAAAGATTATTCGATTGAGAATGAAGACTGCTCAGGACCGACAAGCAAAGTATGTGAATATCCGTCGCAGACCTTTATCTTTTGCTCAGGGAGACCGAGTATTCTTAAAGATTTCTCCATTTAGAGGTACTGTTAGATTTGGGAAGAGAGGAAAGTTGGCACCGAGATTCATCGGTCCGTATGAGATTTTACAGAAGATAGGCGATCTAGCCTATCGTTTAGCACTTCCTCCTTCTTTATCTGGTATTCACGACGTCTTTCACGTCTCGATGCTGAGGAAATACCATCCCGATCCTTCTCTTGTGCTTCAGCCTGACGAGGCTGAACTTGATGAAACTCTGAGTTACTTTGAGAGACCGATTCAGATCCTTGACAGAAAGGAGAAACAGCTCAGAACCAAAACGATTCCTTCGGTGAAAGTTCAGTGGAGTCGTCACGGAGTCGAAGAAGCGACTTGGGAAACAGAATCTGATATGAGGCAGAGATTTCCAGACTTGTTTGTATGATGTGAGTTCTTAATTCTATTCTTGAATTCTTAATTATCTTCTTATGAGTTGATATCGATGATTTCGAGGACGAAATCTTTTCTTAGAGGGGGAGAATTGTAACGCCCCGTTTTTATCTTAATTGATGTTATTTGAGATAATCAGTGATTTTAGAATTCGAGACCGGACTTTTTATTGATCAGGGACTATTTTGTTGTAAAACGGTGTTCAGATCAATCAGAATTGATACCCGGTGCAGCGGAAGTTTTAAAATTTTATATGGAATGATTCCATATCATGGGTATCAAAACTTTACGATTAAATTGTGTGTGTAAAAATTAAATAACAATTAAAGTTTTACCTTGAATCTTGAAACGAGATTATGAACACCAACAGATAACTCTGCTCTTGTTGTATATCCCAGGAACTGATGGACGAACAATTCTTCAATCAGGTCCACGAACAGAATTCGAATCCCTCTGATAGATTGCACTAGAAAATCTATCAGAAGTTTCTACGAAGAGAATTAACGAATTTGATCCATTAAATCAGACTGCAAATTCGAAATTCACAGACTGGATTTCAGAGAGAAAACGCAGAAGGGGGGCGGCCACTCTAGGTCTCAAAACCCTAGTGTTCGAAATTATGAGCCTCTGTTATCTAATTTCTGTACTGCAATAACTTATTTATAATGTGGGCTGCTAACAGCTTAGGGCCCATTAGTCATAAGTTCAAGCCTGACAAGCAAAGCCCGCATGTTCAGAAATTAATATAAAATTCATCGTGACTCAGATTGATAAACCAATTTCACCAATGTGCACAGAAACCATTTATGCATCTTTTAAATTCAAGATAAATTTTCTGAACCCGAATTCAGTGATTTCCAAAAATGCTCATCCCTATGTCATTTTAGGAAATCTTACTCTTCTACTCTAATATAAGAAGTCCTAATTCTTTGTTCATTAAATTTAACTCTTTAAATTTAATCTCAACGGGGATTAAAAATCCATTACTTGTGTGACCCTCAATGGTTCAGGGATACAGCTAGCCGTAGGCTCACAACTCCTTGTGACTTGGAACAACAATTTCCGACTTGCCCATCGAATCATGGTAAGAGCGCCTAGCAACATTGCCCCATGATTCCCTAGGTATCACTGATAGTGCCTGCAAGAACCAATAGATTTTGGTTAGCGTACAGTACGGTCCCTTCATCCATACATCCCGATCGAATCAACAACCATTGGTAAATCGAGAGTCATTCGAGATTCGATAACTATGCAATGCATCTTGAAGATCAAATAGTGACATTGCATGTGCTACTAAGAAACCATTTCTTAAAACACATCATGTACTCTGGCCAGATATTCGTCACACTAATATCTCCTCAGATTGCATAGGATATCCACACTATCAAGTATGTGGTGAATCCTTGACAACAAAGCATCAACTCCTATATGTGTCATAACTGTACCCAATCCCGACACCTGATGACCCTAATAGAGTCGGTAAACGAGTCAAAGTACAGTACTAGCATATAGAGTCTCAATGATGTTTCAAGTAGTAAGGACTAATGGTGTACAACCAAAACCGCGGACTTTATCCACTCGATAAGTGATAACCACTTGGAAAGTCCAGATAGGGTAGTTCGATCATTCATCGTATGAATATCCATTTGCATGCTTTGAACATCTCTATGTTTCATACCAATGAAACGTGGTACTCGGCATCGCAAATGCTAGTCTCAATCTCGAGCGATTATTATCCTTATTACCGGACGGCTCAATCGACTAGGAACTATTTAGAATATACAGTGACTATAAGATGTGTTTCATGATAGCCATCCCCATGTGCCACCACATCTTACATACACTATATTATATTCAAGGTCTTCATCTAAACATCTTATAGTATGTCACAACATAATAATATGATAAAAGATAAATTCAATACCATCATAAAAATGTAAATTATATTAAACAAAAGATTGTTTATACATAGAGTCATAAAAGCCCTTAGCCACAAGTTGGCTCACCGGGCACCCACTTTTTCAATCTCCCACTTGCCCTAAAGCCAACTAGTCATACTACGCAGTCCCATTGCTTCGCGATGTTTGTCAAATAATGGTCCTGGTAAGGGCTTAGTAAGTGGATCAGCGATATTGTCTGCAGAGGCCACTCTCTCGACAGTGATGTCTCCTCTTTCCACGATCTCCCGGATGATGTGGTATTTCCTCAGTACTTGTTTGGATCTTTGATGAGACCTTGGTTCCTTTGCCTGAGCAATGGCACCCGTGTTGTCACAGTACACCGGGACTGGACCAACAACTTCAGGAATGACGCCCAACTCTTGGACGAAATTCCTCATCCAAACGGCCTCTTTAGCAGCAGCTGATGCCGCAATGTATTCTGCCTCAGTGGTGGAATCCGCTGTGGTATCCTGCTTGGAACTCTTCCAAGAGACAGCACCGCCATTGAGCATGAACACAAATCCAGAGGTTGACTTCGAGTCATCCACGTCACTTTGGAAGCTAGAGTCGGTATAGCCTTCCAATTTCAGTTCTCTTCCTCCATATACCATGAACATATTCTTAGTCCTTCGTAAGTACTTAAGAATGTCCTTCACGGCTTTTCAATGCATTTGACCGGGATTGGCTTGATATCTGCTCGTGACACTCAGAGCAAATGCTACATCCGGTCTGGTAGATATCATCCCATACATGATACTACCTATGGCTGACGCATATGGTACATGTGTCATTTTCTCTATCTCTTCATCAGTCTTGGGACACATAGACTTGGATAGAGAAACTCCATGACACATAGGTAGATGTCTTCTCTTGGACCCATCCATTGAAAACCTTTTCAATATGGTGTCGATGTAGGTTGCTTGAGTGAGTCCTATCATTCTCTTAGATCTATCTCTATAGATCTGTATCCCTAGAATATAGGATGCCTCACCCAAATCCTTCATCGAGAATCTACCTGATAACCATATCTTTGTTGACTGCAACATCCCTACGTCATTCCCAATGAGTAGGATGTCATCAACATAAAGTACTAAGAATGTCACAGCATCCTTAACTACTTTCTTGTACACGCACGGTTCCTCCGGGTTCTTGATGAAACCAAAATCCTTTATGGTTTCATCAAATTTCTGGTTCCAACTTCTTGATGCTTTTTTGAGACCATAGATTGATCTCTGAAGCTTGCATACCTTATGCTCGCTTCCCATGGATGTGTATCCCTCAGGCTGCGTCATATAGATCTCTTCCTTAATGTTTCCATTAAGAAATGAAGTCTTCACATCCATTTGCCATATCTCATAGTCATACCAAGCAGCTATGGCAATAAGGATTTTTATGGACTTGAACATTGCAACTGGTGAAAAGGTTTCATCATAGTCAACTCCTTGTCTTTGAGTATAACCTTTCGCCACCAATCGTGCCTTGTAGGTCAATACCTTACCATCAGGCCCAAGCTTTCTCTTGTAGATCCATTTACACCCTATTGGAACAATTCCATCGGGAGGATCTACTAAAGTCCAAACTTGGTTTGTATGCATCGAATCTATTTCCGACTGCATAGCTTCAAGCCATAAATTTGAATCCGCATCAGAAATTGCTTCCTTGAAGTTTCTTGGATCACATCCAACGTCAGGTTCATCTTGATCCCCTTCAAGAAGAAGACCATATCGAATAGGAGGTCTAGAAGTCCTCTCGGATCTTCTAGGTATAGGCGTGTCCTCTGAAGATTCTTGAGGTATGGGATCATTATTTTGTATTTCGGGTTCTTCTCGAATTTCTTCGAGTTCCATCATCTCGCCTTTCTTATCCAATAAGAACTCCTTCTCCAAGAAGGTGGCATTCCTTGAAACAAACACTTTTGTTTCAGTAGGATGATAGAAATAATATCCGATTGAATTTTTCGGATACCCTACGTAATAACATAAGGTGGATCGACTATCCAACTTATCTTCCACTGTCTGCTTCACGTAAGCTGGACATCCCCAAATCCTCAAGTACGAATACTTAGGAGTTTTGCCATTCCATAACTCGTATGGTGTTTTATCCACTGCTTTGGTGTGGACGTTGTTCAACAACAAAACCGCCATTTCAAGTGCGTAGCCCCAAAACGATGGTGGGAGCTCAGTGAAGCTCATCATGGATCGAACCATGTCCAACAAGGTTCTATTACGACGCTCCAAAACACCATTCAGTTGTGGTGTCATAGGAGGAGTCCACTGAGAGAGATTCCCATTCTCTTTTAGATAGTCCAAAAACTCGGTACTCAAGTATTCTTCACCTCGATCCGATCGAAGTGCTTTAATACTTTTACCTAGTTTGTTTTCTACTTCAGCCTTGAATTCTTTGAACTTTTCAAATGCTTCAGACTTATATTTCATTAAATATATATACCCATACCTTGAATAATCATCAGTAAAGGTAATGAAGTAGGTGTGGCCAAATTGAGTACCAATTCTAAATGGACCACAAACATCTGTATGGATCAAATCCAACAGATTTTGACTACGCTCAGGTTTCCCCTTGAATGGAGATTTAGTCATTTTTCCTTTCAGGCAGGATTCACAAGTAGGTAGAGAGTTAATACCAGACATATCAAACATGCCCTCTCCCACTATCTTGTTCATCCTCGTTGAGGAAATATGACCTAGCCTAGCATGCCAAAGGTTTGCCGGGTTTTGACTATCGATTTTCCTTTTGTTCGTTGTTACCGGTTTATCAACAAAATTTATTGGAACGTCTTTTAATTTTAAGTTATATAGATTGTTTTCAAGTTGTCCATTTCCAATCAAACATTCATTCTTGTAAATATTGCAAATCCCATTCACAAAATTGCAAGAAAATCCATCTCTATCAAGCATAGAAACAGACATAATGTTTTTAATCAAGTCTGGAACAAATAAAACATCTCTCAAAATACAACTTAAAATTGGTTTGCAAATTTAAACAAATATTTCCCATAGCTATGGATTTAACTCTGGAACCATTCCCGAGCCTTGACTGGGTCTCACCCATCCTTAGCCTATTACTTCTTGTCATCATTTGCAACTCATTGCAAATGTGAGATCTATATCTGGTATCCAATACCCATGAAGTAGTATTAAGAAAAACATTTATTTTAATGTAAAACATACCCTTTGCAGTTCGCAACTGCTCGAGGTATTCCTTGCAGTTACGTTTCCAATGACCGGGTTTCTAGCAGTGATGGCAAACTTGTTTAGACTTGTCCAATTTTGCATGTAACATTTGGCCTTGAGATCATGGTCCAACCATTTCTCTAGTTCGGCCAACCTTTTGGCAGTTACATCAGCCGGGGCTGTTTTCGGAGAAGCCTTTTCTAACACTTAGAAAATCTTTTCCGATCTTAGGACAATCTTAACTTATGGAATCATTCTGTATTGTTTGCGCCAGTAAGTTTGTTTTGTTCGAGAATTGAAACATGTGGATTACGAAGATTCATCATAATGATATACTGAGATGAAACAGACAATTATCGATGATTGTTTAATTAATTTACTAAGATATAAAATATGGCAAAATTTATTTTATGAATCTCACTCCCACTATTTTAACGATTTCACTACCCTCTAGTGAAAACGAGAAACATTTTCTTTAGTGGGAACATGGAGTTCAATTGACAAACTATAGTCCCGAATAATATCAGCCAACCATAATTTTCAAAAGGTAGAGCCCAATTGCTTCCAAAGCAACCTCCACGTTTTTACCTCATGTCCAATAAGGGCCCAATAATATGACGTCGTTTATTGTGACACGTCAAGATGACCCATCAATATTAAGTTGTGATGGACGGTCGCCATGTGGATATCAAATAATATGAGCAAATCCCATGGGAGTTCCACCCAACTTACAACATATGTCGATCCAATGTACAGCTTTCCGACGAACGGGCCCCCCCAATAATATGAGCCGGACCGTATCCGCGGGTAGCATCTCATACATTGATCGTTGATGGAAGGTAGGAACATTTAAACAATATTTAAATTTCCTTTATTTATCTTGATATCAATTTTAAATCATATTTAAAATGAGGGATTTTAGTTTTGAAAATTTGTCTCATCATTTAAAATTTGTATGCTTGCGGGATTCATACAATTTAGTTTAAACATGCATACAACGATAATATCATATATTATATTTTAGGATGATCGATTCCATTACTAATCGACCCGTGGTTGCTAATCACGAGTCTAAGTTCAATCCTAGGTAATATGCAAGTATGCAATGCAATCCTATTACATTGTGCTTCCAATTTACATTTCTTCAGTCTTTATTGTCCGATGGGCCCACCTCCGTCTTCAAATCTTCATCTCCCACTATGTATAATGTATTTACAATAAATAACTATGACAAGTAGGGGATACATTTTAAGGGGTGGGAACGGGCCATAAACCAGGCCCACTTTTATTACATATGACAATTCATATCGGGCCATAAACCAGGCTCATTAATAAATCCAACAACAATAAAAACAAATGTAAATTCCCTAACATACACCTACAAAATTGGTCATGCCAATCGATCATCCTTATCCAATAATATTTAATTCAAAATTAATTTATTGGATAACATGCAATGGCAATTAAATTAAAAAGGATAAAATCATATTCCATATATAAAATCTTATTTTACATACAAAATCATATTTTATCTTTTTATCAAATAAAATCATATTTTACATATAAAATCCAATTTTACTCAATATTTCCATAAGATCATATCTTATCATCAATTGTACCAAAAATAATTAATTTCATAAAATCTGATTTAACGGATAAAATCTATAAATTTTCCAAAAATTCAAATTTATCCAAAAATCAATTTTAAAATTTTCGGACTCGAACAATTTGATCCGACGCCTCGTGGACCAATCAAAAACAATTTTCGATCGGACCAAAAATAGAATTTTAACATATTAAAATTTTAATTAAAAATAAAAAAATTAATTTTCCCGGGCCGCCCGAGACGATCCCAGGCAGCCCGCGCCCCAAAAGGGGCTCGGGCCGGGCAGCCCGTCGCTGCCCCTTGGGCAGCGACGATTGCTGCCGGTGTTTTGCCCGTCGAAAAATTTAATTTTAAAATTCGTTTTGTTTCAAAAACCGAGGCTTAAAATTTTTTTTACAATTGATTAATTTAATCGCTTGATCTGAGCAACTTGGCTCTGATACCACTATTGTAAAACGGTGTTCAGATCAATCAGAATTGATACCCGGTGCTGCGGAAGTTTTTAAATTTTATATGGAACGATTCTGTAACACCCGGTATTTTTTTTAAATACGTAAATCCGCATGCATAATTAGGATATTTAATTATTTAAATTTTAGATTTATGGGTTAAATAATTATGTGAATTATTTGTGCATGATTTAATTTATTTTTTTAAGCATTTAACCCATAATTAGTGATTTTTATGATTTTTAGTATTTTAATTATTTTATCGCGTAGACGGGACCGTGGACAGACGAGATGACAACTTTCCACCCAAATTATTTATGAGCCTTTTTAGAGCCCTAAAATATTATTTTGAGTTTTATTATCTCAAAATTTTATGTATTTAATTTTATATAATTTTAGGAGTCCATTTTTATTCAAAATTAGCCAAAATATTGACTTTTTAGTATTTTTAAAATTCCCTAAATTTAATATTTCGGGATTTATGATTTGGTATCAGATTTAAATCTTTTAGTGGAGTTTAAATTATATTATTTTGTATATATTACTAACCTAATTACTTTTATATTATCTATCTACCAAATTTTTATTATTTTAAAAACCTAATCTACCCAAACCCAACCCTACGCCCTTCACCATCAATCAGCCGCCTCACCCCCACCATCTCCATCACTCTCCATCGTTTCCAGCAGCCTCCATCAACTCCATAGCTCGTTTTTGAAGGTCCGAAGCTCGTCGTAGTCGTCCCGTCGTCCCGGAAACGTCCTACACACTTAGTTCTTTATTTGCATCGGTGAAAGGCATGATTTTCTTCCCTATTTTCGTACCATCTCAGTTAGTATACGTGTGTGTAGTGTTATGCATCAAAATTTTTAAAGATTTTCAGAAATCGATTCGGGTGTTGGATGTATGTGCATTGTTCTTTGGTTTCTTAATCATGGCCACGTTTTTTTGGTTAACCATGGATGGTATGTCTGCTGGTCAGGGTCCTAGGAGGTGTGGGGACGGCCTGGACTCGAGTGGCTCGAGTGGTTCGAGCCAAACGAGCCCAGGGAACCAGCTGATGCAGTTTCGGTCATAGGCGTGCGCAGGTTAGGGTTAGAGGAAGGTGGTTCGGGCTCGGCTCTGTGGGTTGCATGGGGCTGGGCCAGGGTCAAGGTTCGAACCGCCCAGACGTGGGCAACGTCTGGGCGGCGGCGCTCCGGCAAGGGGCGGCCGGAGCGAGGCGGCAGCAGTCCCTAAGGGACTGCTGCACGCGGCGGCCGAGAAGGGGAGGTAAGGGGGGAGTTCGGGTTTAGGGTTAAGGAGTGGTCCGGGTCGGGTCTGTGGTCCGGGTCGGGTCTGTAGGTTAGTGGGTCGGGTTAAGTGGGTCTGGGTCCGGGTTTGGTGGGCCGGGCTCGAGTCTTTTTATTTTTAAAGTATTTTATGAATTAATTGGTTTTTGGGCCAATTAATTAGAAATAAAATTATTTGGATTGGACTTTTAAAATTTTAATTAAGTTAGTCCATTAATTTTATGGGCTTTTGGGCCCATAAAAGTTATTGGGCCAGTCTTTGGGTTTTTGGGCCCATTGGGCCAGTTTAAGTTGTTATTGGGCTTAGAATGTTTAAAGTGGGCTTTAATTTTAATTGGGCTTAGAATAATTTTATTGGGCTTAAGGATGTTATTGGGTCAGTCTCAGTGTTTATGGGCCAGATTTAAGTAAATGGGCTTGAGTGTTAGGGCCAGCAGTCCAGGACCATCTATGAGAAATTTGCATGTGTCCTGAATATATATTTAATTATTTTTATGCATTTAAGTTATTTTAATATTTATATGTTAGTAAGAAATTAAATTAAATATATATAAAAGACACACACATTTTATTTAAGTACATGCATTCATGAAATAATTTTTATGCATGATTTAATCTTTAAGGTTGAGCAAGAAAATATTTTATGTTGGAAGTTGAAGTAGTGTGACAATTTAAGGGGGATTCGTCCCCATATGATTGAAGGGCAGTTTACTGCCAATTTAAGAGGTGATTCGTCACCGGCCACGTACGTTGGTTTCCACGCTGATCAGTATTTAATGTATGATTTAAGGTTACACCACGGATACAACCATGCGATGTTAGAAAATTAATTGCTCAACATTGTTATGTATTATGTTATTTAAGTTTATTTAAGTTAAGTTATGTTATGTAATTTTTAAGCATGCTCATTCATGTATATGTATGTATTAGTATTTAATTGTTTTAAGTTATTTTAAACCCTTGCTATGTTAGCATGTTGGGCCTCTAGGCTCACTACACTGGTATGGTGCAGGTGAGTACATAGAGGAAGATGTAGCTCCCACCGGAGGCGAGGATGTATGAGCGGACATGCAGTGACCCCGTGACCGTGATAGCTGTCTGAGTCACCTTGCATGTTTTCGAATATTTCAGCATGATACATTTTTATTATTTTTCAGTGGTTGTGAGTTTAGAATATTTTATTAACTATTTTCAGTGCATGAAAATTTTATTCATTTTATTTATGCAGGATTTTTAATTAAATGTTTGACTCAGATATTTATTTTATTTTTAAGAATGCATTTTTATTTAAGTATTTAATTGTCTATTTATTTATTTATTCATTTTTAAATATTTTTATTCTGTGCATGTATGTATGGGCATATATGTACATATTGTATTTAGTAAGTATATATATAAAAAGAAAAAATTTCCGCATATTTATTTATTATAGAGTTAGGGTCGTTTCAGATTCCATATCATGAGTATCAAAACATTACGATTAAATTGTGTGTGTAAAAATTAAATAACAATTAAATTTTTACCTTGAATCTCGAAACGAGATTATGGACACCAACAGATAACTCTGCTCTTGTTATATATCTCAGGAACTGATGGACGAAAAATTCTTCAATCAGGTCCACGAACAGAATTCGAATCCCTCTGATAGATTGCACTAGAAAATCTATCAAAAGTTTCTACGAAGAGAATTAACGAATTTGATCCGTTAAACCAGACTGCAAATTCGAAATTCACAGACTGGATTTCAGAGAGAAAACACAGAGGGGGGGCGGCCACTCTAGGTCTCAAAACCCTAGTGTTCGAAATTATGAGCCTCTGTTATCTAATTTCTGTACTGCAATAACTTATTTATAATGTAGGCTGCTAACAGCTTAGGGCCCACTGGTCATAAGTTCAAGCCTGACAAGCAAAGCCCGCATGTTCAGAAATTAATATAAAATTCATCGTGACTCAGATTGATAAACCAATTTCATCAATGTGCACAGAAACCATTTCTGCATCTTTTAAAGTCAAGATAAATTTTCTGAATCCGAATTCAGTGATTTCCAAAATTGCCCATCCCTATGTCATTTTAGGAAATCTTACTCTTCTACTCTGATATAAGAAGTCCTACTTCTTTGTTCATTAAATTTAACTCTTTAAATTTAACTATCTCAACGGGGATTAAAAATCCATTACTTGTGTGACCCTCAATGGTTCAGGGATACAGCTAGCCGTGGGCTCACAACTCCTTGTGTCTCGGAACAACAATTTCCGACTTGCCCATTGAATCATGGTAAGAGCGCCTAGCAACATCGCCCCATGATTCCCTAGGTATCACTGATAGTGCCTGCAAGAACCAATAGATTTTGGTTAGCGTACAGTACGGTCCCTTCATCCATATATCCCGATCGAATCAACAACCATTGGTAAATCGAGAGTCGTTCGAGATTCGATAACTATGCAATGCATCTTGAAGATCAAATAATGACATCGCATGTGCTACTAAGAAACCATTTCTTAAAACACATCATGTACTCTGGCCAGAGATTCGTCACACTAATATCTCCTCAGATTGCATAGGATATCCACACTATCAAGTATGTGGTGAATCCTTGACAACAAAGTATCGACTACTATATGTGTCGTAACTGTACCCAATCCCGACACCTGATGACCCCAATAGAGTCGGTAAATGAGTCAAAGTACAGTACTAGCATATAGAGTCTCAATGATATTTCAAGTAGTAAGGACTAATGGTGTACAACCAAAACCGCGGACTTTATCCACTCGATAAGTGATAACCACTTGGAAAGTCCGGATAGGGTAGTTCGATCATTCATCATATGAATATCCATTTGCATGCTTTGAACATCTCTATGTTCCATACCAATGAAACGTGGTACTCGGCATCGCAAATGCTAGTCTCAATCTCGAGCGATCCTTATCCTTATTATCGGACGGCTCAATCAACTAGGAACTGTTTAGAATATACAGTGACTATAAGATGTGTTTCATGATAGCCATCCCCATGTGCAACCACATCTTACATACACTATAGTATATTCAAGGTCTTCATCTAAACATCTTATAGTATGTCACAACATAATAATATGATAAAAGATAAAGTCAATGCCATCATAAAAATGTAAATTATATTAAACAAAATATTGTTTATACATAGAGTCATAAAAGACCTTAGCCACAAGTTGACTCACCGGGCACCCACTCTTTCATATTTTTCAATTTTGGGAATTTTCAGGGTCTAAAACGCAAAAAGTGAGTTTGTTATATTATTGAAGGCTTGACTAAGTCTCTTAGCACTTCATCATCCCCTCCAACTCGGTTTCTCTCCATTGAAGGCGAGAAAGCTTTCTTCCAAGCTTTTGTGATTTCGATTCTAGCTCGATCCGTCCGATAAAATTTATTTCTGACTTGATATCTACGATCACAGCGATGAGTGCTCCGTTTGTAAGTAAGTTTTTCTCCGATCAGATACATTCTAGTTTTTGGATGTTGTTAGAATCATTAGAGATTCGAGTATGTTGTTCTTGGCAGAGTTCTGATCGTTTATTATCTGTCGGTTTTGAATTAGAGCGACGAACAGAATTGTTATGATTTTTCTTGTCATTTTCGAAAATCTTGATTTTGAGATGTGTTGATATTGTGTTGGGTTTGATGTTTGAGGATTGGAATGAGTTTGTTGAGTTGTTGTTTAGCTGTCTGCATTTTTTGTTTGGTCAGTTTACAGCCGTTATGCCGTCAGTTTGAGTTTTGGATATCGTTTCGATGTTTTGAGTTATACTGAGCTTAGTATGAGTTTTGATATCGATTTTGATCGCTATGACTTCTTCTGATAGATTGATTTGAATTCTTTGGAGTTGCGAGCCTTGCAGTCTTGTTCAGTTTGGAAGATTTGAGCCGGTATAGTATCGATGTCCTTCTTTATCGATTGATTTAACTTGACTTGGATATTGTTTTAGGAATTGTTGTTTTCAGATTGAAGTTTTGGAACGTCAAAGAAGAGGTATAAGATGACTTTGGAATGGAATAGGACGATTAACTCGAATCCGGATTGATTCGAGTGTCCTAGAAGAAATCACATACTGCATATTTTGACTGCTTATTTGATTATATGATTGAATTTATATTGAGTGCATGAGATTACATATGCATTCATATTGAGACTTGATTTATCCATATTGAATTAGACGATCTAGGGATTGTAGTCGAGTAGCTTGGTAGGCGATTTACTACCTTGTCGAGTAGCTCACTATAATGCCCTTGAGTCTAGAGGATTAAAGCATGCCACGTCCACCTCGAGAGGGAAGTCGGTGTGATTGTAGGATGTTTTAACCTCGGGATCCCAAACCAAAGAAAGAAAGAAGAATTCCAATTGATTATCTGAGTCTGATAATCCAGAAGTTTTAAAGACATGCATATCATTTTAATTCAGTACTTGAATGGATTAATTGATAATATGAGGAATGAATTCATAGTATGATTGGATATGTTTATTTTATTGCATGTTAGTCTCTTTTACTAGGAATATTATTCTCATCGGTTTATTCGGCTGTTTTCTTTGTTTGTATGTCTACTTGGCAACAGGTGGGGCAGGACCAAGTCAGAAGAGGCATGGTTAGCTTCGGGGGAAAGATGTAGAAGTGAGACTCGGTCTAGAAGTTGATTCCAACATGTCAATCTAGTATTTGTTAGAACATGTTTAGTTATCAAACTTCATCGTTTTATTGTTGTTGCATGATCTCGACTTTGGTTTGTTTGTTGAACTCCAGAACTCCTGTTTTAAATGGAGGACCCAAGTTGTAACGCATGTTTATGTTTCGGAGTATTGTATGGCTTGATGTTCTCGTTTTTGGCGATTCTAGCACCGTGGAAGCCAGGGAGGCGCTCCCGCGCATGCCAGCGCGCGCCTGCGCCCTTTTTTGGGTAGGGCGTCATGTGCGGCCATGCCTCGAAAGGTGCGTTCGCGCATGAGCCAGGGCGCCATGCGCAGCCGCGCCCGATGAGGCGCGGCCGCGCGGGCCCTGCTTTTAAAAAAAAAAAGTGTGTTGGCTTTTAATGCTTGCTTAATTTAATTACTCCTTTAATTGATGTTTAGAACCGAGGTCTCACAGTAAACCTAGAATTAAAGCATGTTCTATTAGTTTCGGATGAATGTATAAACTCTAGAACTACGTTGTATGGATTATGCATGTTGAACTAGTTTATGCATGTGTTGGTTATGTTTTAAGTTGAGTTGGAGATTGAAGAGGAAAACCAGAAATTTCTGGTGCAGAGTGTCTCGCTCGATCGGCAGACTCTTATAGATCAAGCGAGCACCCCTTTCAGCGAGGCAGAGTCTAGGGCATTTTGTGCCCGCTCGATCGGTAAGATTTTACCGAGCGAGCGGGAGTCCTGAATTTTGGGCAGAGAGTTGGGTTGTTTTGGCCCGCTCGATCGGTAAAATCTTACCGATCGAGCGAGCACCCATTATTTTAAAAAAAAAAACTTTGTTATGCCTTAATCATTTTAATTAGATTGTGTTGATCTATTGCCTTATCTTAAGTATAGAAGATTAGAATCTAGGCCTCACACCACATCTCCATCGGAGTCTTCAAATCAATCGCCACTGAAGGAGAACGATTGATGATATAAGAAGCGGTTTTAACTGCTTCTGCCCAAAATGACTTTGGTAGACCCGCATTACTCAACATGGCCCTTGTTTTATCCAACAAAGTTCTGTTCATCCGCTCCGCCACTCCATTCTGCTGAGGCGTGTAAGCCATCGTTAATTGCCTTTTGACGCCTTCATGCTGACAGAAAGCATCAAATTCATCACTGATATATTCTCCTCCATTGTCAGTTCTCAAACACTTGATTTTCTTGTCAGAATCAAGTTCAACCCGCGCTTTGAAAACTTTGAAGACTTCAAAAACATCCGAATTCTTCTTGATTGGATACACCCAACATCTTCTAGAGAAATCATCAATAAACGAGACAAAATATCTCTCTCCTCCTAGGGATACCATCGGTGCTTGCCAAACATCAGAATGAATCAGCTCCAATATGCCTTTGCTTTTGGCAGTAGATGTGCCAAACTTTAATCTGTGTTGTTTACTGGTAACACAATGCTCACAAAATAGTAGAGTCACTTTTGTAAGCCCTGGAAACGGCTTCCGTTCTAAGAGAATCTTCATTCCTCGTTCTGACATATGCCCAAACTTTCCATGCCACAACATTGTTGATTCTTCTCCCAAACCAATTGATGCAACAGCTAGTTCCGCCTCTTTGTGTGTTTCCCCCAACAATACATACAGATTTGCAGCAACCTTTTCTGCCTTCATAACCACAAGCGCGCCTTTCACAATCTTCATGATCTCTTTCTCAATACGAGTTTTGCACCCAATATCGTCCAATTGCCCCCAAAGACAAAATATTCTTTGTCAGGCCCTTCACATGTCGTACCTCCTGTATGGTACGAATATTACCATCAAACATTTTGATTTTAATGGTACTATGGGGCCATTTCCAAGTCATGATCATTTCCCATGAATACAAATCCTCCTGAGACTGGTTCATACTGATCGAACCATTCTCTCCTTGACGTCATGTGCCACGTCGCTCCTGAATCCATAATCCATGCATCAGAAAATCTGTGTCTGCCTTCCGCAACTGTTGCTGCTTTGCTGAATAATATTTCACCACTCCTTGAAGTACTGGCCACATTTCCTTGAGATCCCTTCTCGGTGCTCTTCATACACTCTCTCTTGAAGTGCCATTTACCGCCACATTTAAAGCAGTAAATATTCTTATTCTTACTTCTTGACTTGGATCTACCATATCTGTGGCTCCCATTGGAGTCACGCTTCGTCAATCTTTATCTCGTCATCGGTAAAGCCTCTGCTTGCTTCGACGTTGCCAACTTATCTTCCTTGTTCCTTAGAGGACTCTCTTCTCCAAGAACCGCAGTTAATACGTCGTCAAAATTTAAATTATCCGAAAGAGTATTGTTGGTAACATTGATGATGAGCTGATCGTATGAATCTGGTAGACTTTGAAGTAGAACATTCGCACGTTCTTTTTCCTCTATTTTATGCCCCATAGACGTGAGCCAAGAAAATAGAGTATTCAATGTGTTGATATGGTCGGTCATCGATGAGGATTCCACCATCCAAAGAGTTTAAAGCTTTCTCTTTAGGAAAATTTTGTTGTGCAGTGATTTGACCTCGTACAGTTTTGCCAGAGTATCCCAAATAACTTTTGCGCCTTTTATTTCAGAGATACTTGACAAAACTTCATCCGCTATAGCCAAGTGCAAATTGGCAATAGCATTGTGATTCATCTCGTTCAACTTTTGATCATCCGTGAAGTCCACCGGTCTATCTCCAATAGCTGCCAAGCAACGCTCCTTTGTTAGAATTCCTTGCACCTTCAATTTTCACAGCAAAAAATTGCTCATTGAACTTTTATATCTCGTATTTTTCCATCATCTTGACTACAATAATCTTGCCTTATAAAATCTCAAAAAATCTTTTCTGATGTGGAAGATCAGTCACATTGCAACCATAGAGCATACTCAGGATTTTAAGAAATTTTATGTCATGGCTCTGATATCACTTGTCGATCAGTCCCAGGAGCGGCATCATGAAATATAAACTATGGAAATTGAAGAATAAAATAGACACCAAGATTTACGTGGAAAACCCCCAAAAATTATTAGGGTGAAAACCACGGGCAAGACCAAAAGATTCCACTATAATATTTGGAGAATTACAACTTCTCTTTGTGTTTCCAAAGAGACACACACTCTCTTAATACAGGAGAAAACATATCTCACAAATATATATAGAAATATAGGAGAAGAAAAGAACACTCGAAGCTTGGATGGTATTGCTCGAGGATGAGGGATAATTTATTCTGAAGGAGGGGAGCTCTATTTATAGAGCCCCCTCCGCGCATAAACATCATAAGGAAAATTCTCCATTGAATTTTTCTACAATATTTATCGTACACTTGGCTTTAATGTATTGCCAGCTTCTCCACATGCATTTAATGCATGAATTATTTTGCCAACACGTTGTCATCCTTTATGGCTAATTCTGCCGACAACTAATATTTTTTATGTGATGACGATGCTTTTTCTTAATTCCCGAAACACAAACTACCCGTTCAATGATATATATCATATTTTTATATTTAATTTTTTCATCTCATAATTTCAATTTCAAAAATCAATAACATTCATTTTATTTTCTTAAAAAAAAAAACCTAATTGATTCTCTAACATTTCTTCGAAGCACACGTATAACGTGTGTAATGATCTGATAGTATCATTTACATTTAAATTTTTCTCAAATATTCGGATGAAAGCTTCACGTTCTCAAAATTTTCGAGAAAAATAGAGGGCTGGGAGGAGGGAGAAGATCTTGTACCTAAGCACCTCATGCTTTCTTTGGTTGGAATTTAAAAGGTTCCTAATCATTTGAATTCGTGATTCTAAGTATTTATAGAATTAGAATATACTAGCGACAGAAGCACACGCAACTGCATGTGTGATATAATATATGAATTTTTATGATTTTTTATTTATGAAATAATGAATTATTTAGTAGTTAAAAATTAGGTATTGAGAAGATAATATAAATTTAATATACTACTATATTCAAAAAGATAGAAGATAAAGAATGAAAAAAAATGTGGATAAAAGATAAAATTGGAAAATATTTTGGTGTGTGATGACACATCAAAAAATAGTTATTCAAAGGCCTTCAACCTTTATATAATAGTATAGATATAGCACGACCATATGTTTCTCACTTTCTTTGAAAGAAGTGGAGATATATGATAAAATTTAATTAATAGTAAAACCATCCTAACCATTTATTTAAAATGGTCAAATAATCTTAGCGATTGAAATATATAATTCATATGTTGGTTTATATATTAATATTAAATAATAATTAAAAATTTTTTAAAAAAAATAAAGGTAAGGTGGGTGGGATACTGCGAGGCCACACACCCACGCGCGCTAGATGCTGTAGTTTGAGGTTTAGGTTGCAGCATCTCATCTGTTTTAAAAATAATAATAAAATTTTGGGGATAATGCCCATTTTCTTCCCTATTGTTTGTGACTTATCCAAAAATAGTCCCTCGACTTATCGGGCCGCTTAAATGGTCCTTTGTGTTTCATTAGTTTTCCGCATTTGGTCCCTCCCGTCAACTGGACGTTAAATTTTCACATTGATAAAAGCCCACATCCATAAATCACATTTTAGCATATTTCCTTCTCATTTATCCCAATTTTTGTTTCTCTCGTTTTTCCCCAATTAAAACCCTAGAAACAAAACACAAATTTGACGCTCCCAACATTGAATCACGCAAAGGTAATTTCCAGAAGGCATCACACGCACTGCTGTCTAGTTGTTGTGGGCGAAAGAGGAGGAAAAATCCGATCTATTTCTTCTAAGAAAAACTTCAATCAATGGTGGTAAATTTTTATTCACGTTCGATTTCATAGTTATCGGTTAATTATATTCTTAGGACATGAAAACATGGAGCAAGCTCTAGTTTTAGCTTACTGATTGGTATTACCTCATTGCCAATGAACAGAGAAAGGGTACGACCCACCCCATTTTAAATGAACATATGTTGTTATTAATTATCTAATCTGAAATTTTGGTTTTTGATTTATTGGATATTTAGAGAAAAACATATGTTGTTTTTGTTGGACGCAAACCTAGCGTCTACGAGAGTTGAGATGAAGCATACGCACAAGTTATTAAATTTGAAGACAATGCTCACAAATCATACTATAGTAGAAGAGAAGTTGTGGAAGCATATGACGCATTTTTGAAAAGACAGGTTGCCGCAGCCGCTACTGTTGCTCCTGCCGCATCCGCTACCGCTGCTACTGCTGCCGCCGCATCCGCTGCCATCTCTTCTTCTAGTACCGGTAATAAGAAGAAATATTCAAGTTTAAATTCGAGACATGATGAAGCCTCTTCCTCTGCCTCTGGAACCGATTATGAGAAGAAATATGCAAGTTCAACTTCGAGACATGATGAAAAAGTAGCTCAGCTACGAATTGCTCGACTGGAATTAGAACAGGAGAATCGTAGGCATCTTCTCGAATTACGGAGATAACTGAAAAGATGCGGCAGATTTTGGAATCCTTCTAGTTTATGTGTGTATGTTGGTTGAAGTAGTTGTATGGTTATGTTTTGACAAGGTACTTGGTAGTTGCTCGAGCACATGTGGTTATTTATTGACTTGGTGTTTGGGAATTTTTAATTTTATGTAGTTGCTCGAGCATGTGTTTATGTGTTGACTTGGTACTTTGAAATTTTCAATTTGTATTGACATGATGTTAACAAGTTTAAGAAAATATGTTGTTATTGGTATCGATAATCTTGGTGATTCACATCTCATTCTTGTCTTTCCAGTTGTTGTTCGTCTGCAACTTGTCGAAGGCAGACATTAATGTATTATGCTTGATGAATATGGTTATCATTGTGACATATTTTTCTGCTCCAATGAAAAAAATATGTTGTGTGCGAATGTTTTTTTTTTCTGAAATACATATAAATGAGAATGTGACTTCAATAACAATTAACAAAACAATTAAATCGCAAAATCGCAACCAAAACAATTGGAGATGAAACTGTCTTCTGGGAAACTGAAATCCAAGTTTGACAAAAAAGTACTAGTATCAAGTTCATACATTAACTTATGCAAACATCTTCACAAACAATGTAAATCGAAATACAAGTTTTGACACAAAAAATACTAGTCCCAAGCTAAAGACCCTCTTCGTAATCCATCAATAATCTTGGAACGATGTCATCACATTCACTGGATTGATGTTGTTGTTTTCTCCTTCGTAAGAGTGTGATCTAATCGATATCCGCTTGACTCTGTTGGTGGTGTCTTCTTTTTATCATTCAATGAAGATCTTAGATGAGATAATGTCACGAAATTCATTCCATTTTTCACAATGAAATCATTCTTAACCACTGAATTCACCTGGCACATGAATTTTTTTTTTTTAAAATGAAATATAACCAATGAAGATATACATAAAACCGAAGCATTTCTAGCCAAAAAAAAAAAAAAACAACAACATATCATGTGCATATTGCCATTTGGTTACTTGTACATAAATTTGTGGTCAATACACCCATTTGGTTACTTGAAAAACCATAGCCTACTGTCCGCGAACAAAACTAGCAAATAAATACAAATTGAAGTTTTTCCAAAACAGCAAGAATGCTTTTTGTTGATTGCGTAAAGATAAATATGAAAATTCATTTCCAATTTTTTCATAAAATTCAATATATAAAACACTTACATTGATTGAAAATACGGCCTTAGAATTACCAGAAATATTGATCCAACTTGTTTGTTGTCGTATAACCTGTTATCATCGATCCATATAGTAAAAACATAAAGGAAATAAAATATTAGTGTCATATAAAAATAAAAATTCAAAAACACATCAACATAAAAACCTGTAATTTCTTTCGTTTCTTCGACGCCAGTTCATCACGCATTACTGCATTATCAGATACGAATCTTTCATCACCATCTCCTTCTAAAGCTTCATCCCAGCTCTCCATTTCATTGCATCCCTGTGGAGCTGACTGCATCTCACCAATATCCATTTCATTGTATTCTTCCAATGTTGTTTCATTTTCGTGTTGCTCTATTTCATTGCATTCCTGTGGGATTGCTTGTTCCTGTTCCACAAATTTACTTTGTGGTGATCTAGGTTTGGTACAACTTCTCTGGTTATGGCAAAATCCACCACACCGCTTGCATTTGTTGTTTCTTCTTATCTCTTTCAGCTTTGTTTGGTTTGAAGCGGGTACATCATCAGGTTCCCTTCTTTGCAACTTCGCTGACCTACCAACTCTTTCCTTATAAACTGGTGGTAAGGGGGGGATTAAGGCACACGAAGGCCACAACTCTGGTCCATTTACTGGCATGGTTGACCTTGCATAACATCGTTTGTACGCTTCAATGCTATAATAACGATGCACATAAGCCTCTGATTTTCTCTTTTGCACCACATAGCACATATAGCATGTGGGCATGGAATCCCAGTCATTTCCCATCTTCTACAGCTGCAACTCATTTTACTTAGGTCAACAGAATGCTGATTGCGTGAACCCAAGATCTGAAAATGCATCTCATCAGCCATCATCGGTCTAAACGTTGCCGCATCCTTGCAATTATTTGCCATCAATGCTTTAATCTTTGGGAATATTGCACCATCCCACTTCTCTGCCTTTTACTTGTTCAACTAAAATCTGACCATCAACATATTTCTAATCGATTCGAACATTGGAATTATTGCCTTCTCCCTAGCGTCTAAAATCATACTGTTGAAACATTCACACATATTGTTAAAATTATGTCACATTTGGGGATGGTGCTAAAGAATGCCTTGCACCAATGATGTTTAGGTTTTTTGGCCAACCATGCATATGCATTTCCATCGATCTTCTTCAAATCTTCCATGCGTCTTTTGAACTCTTCAACTCTTGTCGCTCTTGCTGCAGCCCAAAGAGCATTTTTGATTGCCACACCTCTAAAACCAGCAGCTTTCATGTTGCTCAAGAGATTCCTAACACAAAATCTTTTTTCAGCATCAGGATACAAACTCTCGAAGGCAGGAATCAACCCTTTTTGTTTGTCAGACATAAATGTCCAACCATGTTGATTTTCAAAGCCGATATATTTATCTAACAACCGAAGAAACCACACCCAACTTTCCTTAGTCTCTCCTTCAACCAAGGCATAAGCAAAAAGAAAAATATTATTGTTAGGATCTAGGCCAACTGCCGCTAATAACTGCCCCCCTGTCTTTGTTTTCAAAAAGCAATCATCCACTCCAATCACGGGCCTACATGCATCCTTGAAACCATCTTTGCATGCTGAGAAACAAACATAAAGTCCTTGAAATCTTGGCCCATCATCATCTTCTGTCAATTTCAGAATTACAGAAGCACCTTCGTCAGTCCTCTTCAATTCAGAGCAATAATCTCTTATTCGACTGAATTGTTCTTGTAAGCTGCCCTCAACTAGTTTCATTGTTTTTTTCTTAGCCAAGAAAGCTTGCTTATATGAAATAGTTGTGTTCAAAGTGTTTTCTACCTAGGCTTTGAACTCGCTGGTACCTAACTTAGGATTTGACTTAAATTTCTTCTGAAAAGTAGAACCCAACCAGCCTGCTTTGATGCTTCTGTTCTTGCTATGCCAATAGCAATTGTTATGCTCGGGGATAAAGGTTTTTATTTGCCAACATGTGTCTTTATTCATTGGTGAACAAATAATACACCAATTACAACCTTCATTGATGCATATACCACGAAGTCTTTTGTTGTCATTCTTTACAAACGTCACTGTACGTCCTCGTCTGATACAATGGCTTTCTATTGCAAATTTGGCCTCATTCTTTGAACTGAATATCATACCGAGCTTCAAATCAGGATTTTTAGAATCTTCAATAGGGTCATACATTGAAAAGGTTGGTGCATTGTCCTCATCAGATTCAAGAGCACTCCCAAAACCATCACTTTCTAGACAGTCATAATCTCCTTCATCATGCCCCATCCTAGACAGCAAGTCATTCGAAATTCCAGCAACTTCCACTACATTTTTCCCTTTAAAATTTTCAGCAACATGATTCTTCAGATTCTCCGCTAACTGAACTTCTTCCTCAAATTCGAAATCACTATCATGAAAACCATTTGCACCGTCTTGAGTGGTTGTATCTTTCTGATTATTTGTAGCTACTTCACCATGTTCCATGTAAACTTCAACTTCATAGTTATTTGGGATATGATCCTTAATTTCAAGCACACCAACATCATTTTCCAAATATCTCCCTTTGGTTAAACTTTTCCCGATCTTGTGCCAGAGCTTGAAACTATTTTCATCTGTAAATCCCAACTCTTTTGCATACCCACGAAGTTCAATTATCCCCAAGTTATCCAGATCAACAAAGTCGAAGTATTCAATATTATCACCTTTGTACACTTTTTTTTTGCGAATTGTTTCCATCGTACCACCGTAATATAATTTTAGTGTGAAACATGTAGGTTCTCCCATCACACTTGGAAAAAATACAGGTACTGAATTTCAAACCATAATACAGCGGATAAAATTTTTTTGCTAACTAAATTAATACTGTGTATAATAAAGTAATACAAAAATTAATATCGTGCAGAAAAAATTACCATAATTTGGCGTGAAACTCAGAGAATGGGTGCTCCGTCTAGCCATAATTTTGCAAATGCTGCTTATAAACTATTGAGAGCTATTTGCCTCCATGATATTCAACAATAGATTGTTTCCTCTCATGTTGCAAATAAGGAAAATCACCTACACTGTAAACAAACTATTATTTTATATCATATAACAACAATTTAATTCATTAAATTTTATATCGTATAACAGGCTGCCTAGAACATTTTTTTTGTCATAAACTAATACTAAGCCACAATTTAATTCATTTAATTTTCATGTTTGATATTATTCTTACTTATTACAATAAATGTTGTACTAGATCCAACATAGAGCAAAAAATACAGGATTTGATAGCAAAACAGAGTAGAACAGTGAAAAAAGTAGGTATAAAATCAAGGGACTCAATTCAGCATCCACCTCATCACCATTTCCCTTCAAGATGAATACCTATGGTAGTTCTCGGCTTCAATTGCCATTTTCACAAAAACCAAAGAAATCCTAACTCAAATTTCCATCAAGTAATTTCTGACTCGTGAGGTGTTATACAGAGAATGGGCCATTCTACCAATGGATGGTTAAGAATTGCAATGACCAAATTTACACGGAAAAAGTAATATACAGAAAAAGATACACCCACAAATAGGCCTATCGACTTTAGCTAGAATTTTCATCTCAGTCAAATTTAATCCTGCAGCTTCTACCAAATAATTATATATTCAAGCATTTACCTTAAGCAAGATCTGGATTTCAAAGAGATAACCCGATCTTCCAACTCAGCTGGAAGAAATGGTGGAAGAAATGGTGTGTTATAGGGTTTTGATTTGGGGCAACACATGAATAAGAGTTGGAATTTGGGGAAAATGATAGAGATATGGATGTGGGCTTTTATCACCGTGAAAATTTAACGTCCAGTTGACGGGAGGGACCAAATGCGGAAAACTAATGAAACACGAAGGACCATTTAAGTGGCCCGATAAGTTGAGGGACTATTTTTGGATAAGTCACAAACAATAGGGACGAAAATGGGCATTATCCCTAAAATTTTGGGGATAATGCCCATTTTCGTCCCTATTGTTTGTGACTTATCCAAAAATAGTCCCTCGACTTATTGGGCCGCTTAAATGGTCCTTTGTGTTTCATTAGTTTTCTGCATTTGGTCCCTCCCGTCAACTGGACGTTAAATTTTCACGGTGATAAAAGCCCACATCCATAAATAACATTTTAGCATATTTCCTTCTCATTTATCCCAATTTTTGTTCCTCTCGTTTTTCCCCAATTAAAACCCTAGAAACACAAATTTGAAGCTCCCAACGTCGAATCACGCAAAGGTAATATCCAAAAGGCATCACACGCACTACTGTCTAGTTTTTGTGAGATAATCGGAGGTTACAGAGTTCAAGAGCCGACTTGATTTTGATCAGGGTCTATTTTGCAAATTTTGGAATTTTCAGGAACTAAAATGCAAATATAGGTTTTGTTAGATATTTAAGAGGGATTTGACTCATTCTTTCATCCCATCTCCTTCCTCCAAGCCGCCTCCTCTATTGAAGAACTCAACATGAGTTTCAAGCTTTTGGATTTCAGTCCGAGCTCAATCCGTCCGTTAGAATTTATTTCTGAAGGCAGATTAACGATCACGGCTGCGAGAGCTTCGTTCTATCGTAAGTTTTTCTACGATCAGATTCATTCTATTTTTTGGATGTTGTTAGAATCGTTCGAGAGTTGAGTATGTTGTTCTTGGCAGAGTTTTGATCGTTTATTATCTGTCGGTTTCGAAATAGAGCATCGTTCGGATTTGTTATGATTTTTAAAGGGATTTTCGAAAGTTGAGTTTTTTATGATTTGTTGGAATTGGATTGTTATGGTTGAATGTTGATTGATATGAGTTGTTTGGATTGATATTATGCTGTCTGCGTTTCTGGTTTGATCAGAATATAGCCGTTATGCCGCCGGTTTGATTTTTGGTTGTCATTCGGTTTGAATTGTTTGAGCCAAGTCTTCATTTGAGTTGTATGCAATCTCGAGCCTTTATTACTTTTTTTACAGATTTTTTGAAGGCCGTTGAGTTGCGAGGTTGCAGGAGTTGAAACTTTTTGAAGATTGTAGCCGGTATAGTATCGATTTCTTATTATCGATTGAGGAAGTTTGATTGAATCTTGATTGAGAAATTGTTGTTGTTTCCAGGTTGGAGCATCGACGTTTGAAAGAGGTATAAGATGACTTACACTGGAATGAAACGAGTGACTCGAATCCGACTTGATTCGAGTGTTTTGAAGAATCACATACTTGCATGTTATTTGCTTTTACTTGAATTTAGTTTATTGAGTTATGTTTTCATTGCATTCATCTTGAGCTAAGAATCCTTGATTTCAGCGGGCAGAACGACCCTTTTATGTTAGACGTTTTGGGGTCTATATTGTGAGTGGCCTAGGTGTAGCCGTTTCACCTAGTGCTAGCATATTCCTTATAGTTGCACCAAATTCTAGAGGATGGAGATACGTAGCACCACCTCGATCGGGAGAGTCGGTGAGTTGTTACGTGATCTCATCCTTGGGATCCCCAAAAGCAAAAGCAGCAATTTCTTGATTATCGGGACTTGATAATCCCAGATTTTAAAGACATGCATTGCATTATGCATTTGAATTGAGTTTTGAGATAATTTTTGGAATTGCTTGTCTTGTATATATATATATATCATGTTTTGATATATTATTTGATATGCATGTTTGTATTTTTTACTGGGAATTGTATTCTCATCGGATTATCCGGCTTTTGTCTTGTCTTTGTATGTGTGCTTGGCAACAGGTGGGGCAGGACCGAGTCAGAGATCGCATGGCTAGGTGGTCGAGTTGATAGAGTGAGGCCTTGGTGTTTTAGAAGTCTAATTGTAATTCAAACTCGATTTGTATTTTGGATTGTAAACTTAGATTGAAAGCATGTTCTAATAGTTTGGAATGGACGATAACTTTGGAACTATCTTGTTTGGATCTATGTATGATGTTTGGATTAATTATGTATTGGTGTATGCATGATTGGATTGAGTTTGGACAAGTTTTCTTCTGTATTTTTAGTTCAGAACTGTCACCGATCGATCGGTAAGATGTTACCGATCGAGCGAGTGAGTTTTAGCCAAGTTTTTGTTTTTCTGAAAACTTGTCCGCTCGATCGGTAAGATCTTACCGATCGAGCGGAGCACTATTCACAAAAAAAAAATTCCTTTGCTTTTAATCATTGTTCTTGTTTGCTTAATAATTGTTTATCCCGAGATTAGATGATTAGAATCGAGATCTCACATTAAGTGGTATCAGAGCGATAAGATCTTGGACTGAATTTAGAAGTGAGCGGGGTAGATCGAGTCCGCATGAATTGATTTCTCGCATGTGACTGAGTTATTTAAATTGATTTGTTTAAATGCATGCTCTATTAAGTGAGAATTATTTGAATTACATGACTATGTGATTTAATTTATAAAGCATGAATTATTTGAGATATGAACTGTAATTCACCTGTATTCGGAATTTTGAGAGATTGAAAGGCCATCGAATTGCAGCGATTGAGATATCTTGTGTCCTAACCCTTGATTATCAGATGGGTTCTCGACGAGTTATTAACAGGAACCCACCGCCAGTTATTCCTACGACTGAGCAAGCTAGTACTGAAGTCGATCAGTTGGATGCCACAGCAACGCCGATGGAGACCTTGCTGAAGAGGTTTCAGTCGTTTAACCCTCCTTTGTTGCTGGGTACAGAGAGTCCTGTTGAGTGTGAGAGCTGGTTGGATGACGTTGATCAGTTGTTCGATTCTCTTAACTATTCTGACGACCGCCAAACTAGGTTAGTCATTCATAAGCTTCGTGGTGTGGCTATGAACTGGTGGATCACAACGTAGAGATCCATGGAGAACCGAGGTATAGCTATTAACTGGAATCTGTTTAAGTCGGAGTTTTATAAGCGGTTTTTCCCAGTTTCGTATCGAAAGGACAAGGGAGCCAAGTTTGCAAATCTGAGGCAAGGGAATTTGAACATTGAGGAGTACGTAGCCAAGTTTGACAGCTTGTTGCGTTTTTCACCACACATTGCCGACAATGAAGAAGCTAAGGCCGACCAGTTCATTAATGGTCTGAACCCTGATATATTCACGTTGGTAAACACTGCTAGGCCAGATAATTTTGCGGATGCCATGAATCACGCAAAAGGAGCTGAAGCAGGTTTGTGGAGACAGAGAGGAGGTCAGTTTGTGGCTCAGCAGCAGCAAGGTTAGTTCCAGGCACAACCTTCTCAATACCAGAACCAACCATCTCATTTACAGAATCAGTCTTTTCAATTTCAGAATCAACCACCGAGTTCTGAGGGTGGTAGCAGTGGAGGTAATAGAAAGGATTACTATCATCCGAAGGGGAAGCAGTTTAAGAAGCACGGAGGCAGTTCTTTGAACTCTAGTGGCTCGAGGCAATATGGATCTGGACAGAATTCGGTTCAGTCAGGCATGTCTTGTGCCAATTGCAGAGTTCGTCACTCCAGTGATCAATGTAGAGGTGTTTTTGGAAGCTGCTATATCTGTAACCAGGCGGGGAACTTTTCCAGAGCGTGTCCTCAGCATGTCCCTGAGCAATCTCAGAGTGGAAATTTCTCGAGACAGTCATCTCAGCCTCAGCAGCAAGCACCTACTGTCTACTCTTTCCAACCTCAGCAGCAGAATAGGAAGGAAGGTAATCAGTATGCAAGCCAGCCTCCCAGACAGCAGGCACGAGTTTTTTGCTCTATGTGAGGATCCGCAGACTCAGGCTACACCTGATAATGACAGATCAGGTAACGTTCGATTTTGGTTTTCCATTCTTATTGGATTGTTAGATACTGGTGAGTCTCTTGCCTCTTATTGAAGAATCTGTTTTATGTTTAACGTGCCTCTAAACATTTGTTGAATCGTTCGAATTGACGAACACTCCTGTAGTGTTGTTAAATTTTTATTAACCGGATCTTTCAGAAGAATTAGTCGAGACTAGGAATTCTTATCGTTGATTTCTTAACTTTTTGGAATGAGAATTGTACTGATCTTTCAGAGCTTTTGAGAATCGTATAGCAGATGTTTGTGCCGAGCAGTTGTATACTATTTTTCGATGTCTGAATTATTTTTGGATCGAATGGTCTTCTTCGATTGTATGATTTGATGATGGAATTTATGCCGATCAGCGCTCTCTTCTTATCGAGATTTTGGGATGTATCTTATTTAGAGGAATCGCGCTCTAGTCTAGACATCGAAACAGCTGAAGACGCTCGAGACTCGATGTCTGAATCTGGACTTTGAGCTCGCAGCGATCTTATTGATTAGAAGATCTATTATCTAGTGTCTTATGAGGAAATTTTCGTGATCTTTTCTAATCTTAAGAGTTGGAGTAACTGTTTCCGCAGACGGAACTTTTTTGGAGGCATAGAAGAGGATTAGATTGTATGAGATTTCTGACTGCGAATCTTTATCTGAGGAATTGTATGCAACAACTGATGTTTTGAGCTGTTCTTCTTTTATCTACTATCTGTTTTTGGTTGTCTGATTGATGAAATCTGCTACCGTATTCTATTTTAATACCCTCAAAACGACGGACAGCCAGGTCACACGAGTCGAACTTGGATGTTATGCCTTGAATTGGAACAAGAGATGATTTGATTGTGACGGAGCTTAGGAAGATTTCTGACAAGAATGAGTTGACTTTGGATTGACGAACTTGAAGGAGTAATTTTTAGAGATAGAGTTCGTGTTGGAACCGTGTTTGATTTCGAGGACGAAATCTTTTCTTAGAGGGGGAGAATTGTAACGCTCCAAATTATCTTAATCGACTTTATTTGAGATAATCAGAGATTACAGAGTTCAAGAGCCGACTTGATTTTGATCAGGGTTTATTTTGCAAATTTTGGAATTTTTAGGGACTAAAATGCAAATATAGGTTTTGTTAGATATTTAAGAGGGATTTGACTCATTCTTTCATCCATCTCCTTCCTCCAAGCCGCCTCCTCCATTGAAGAACTCAACGTGAGTTTCAAGCTTTTGGATTTCAGTCCGAGCTCGATCCGTCCGTTAGAATTTATTTCTGAAGGCAGATTAGCGATCACGGCTGCGAGAGCTTCGTTCTATCGTAAGTTTTTCTACGATCAGATTCACTTTATTTTTTGGATGTTGTTAGAATCGTTCAAGAGTTGAGTATGTTGTTCTTGGCAGAGTTTTGATCGTTTATTATCTGTCGGTTTTGAAATAGAGCGTCGTTCGGATTTGTTATGATTTTTGAAGGGATTTTCGAAAGTTGAGTTTTTATGATTTGTTGGAATTTGATTGTTATGGTTGAATGTTGACTGATATAAGTTGTTTGGATTGATATTATGCTGTCTGCGTTTCCGGTTTGATCAGAATACAGCCATTATACCGCCAGTTTGAGTTTTAGTTTGTCATTCGGTTTGAATTGTTTGAGCTAAGTCTTCGTTTGAGTTGTATGTAATCTCGAGCCTTTATTACTTCTTTTACAGATTGTTTGAAGGCCGTTGAGTTGCGAGGTTGTAGGATTTGAAACTCTTTGAAGATTGTAGCCGGTATAGTATCGATTTCTTATTATCGATTGAGGAAGTTTGATTGAATCTTGATTGAGGAATTGTTGTTGTTTCAAGGTTGGAGCATCGACGTTTGAAAGATGTATAAGATTACTTAGATTGGAATGGAACGAGTGACTCGAATCCGACTTGATTCGAGTGTTCCAAAGAATCACATACTTGAATGTTATTTGCTTTTACTTGAATTTAGTTGATTGAGTTATGTTTGCATTGCATTCATCTTGAGCTAAGAATCCTTGATTTCAGCGGGCAGGACGGCCCTTTTATGTTAGACGTTTTGGGGGCTATATTGTGAGTGGCCTAGGTGTAGCCATTTCACCTAGTGCTAGCATACTCCTTATAGTCGCACCAAATTCTAGAGGATGGAGATACGTAGCACCACCTCGATTGGGAGAGTCAGTGAGTTGTTACGTGAACTCATCCTCGGGATCCCCAAAAGCAAAAGCAGCAATTTCTTGATTATCCGGACTTGATAATCCCAGATTTTAAAGACATGCATTGCATTATGAATTTGAATTTAGTTTTGAGATGATTTTTGGAATTGCTTGTCTTGTATATATATATCATGTTTTGATATATTATTTGATATGCATGTTTGTCTCTTTTACTGGAAATTGTATTCTCAACGGATTATCCGGCTGTTGTCTTGTCTTTGTATGTGTGCTTGGCAACAGGTGGGGCAGGACCGAGTCAGAGATCGCATGGCTAGGTGGTCGAGTTGATAGAGTGAGGCATTGGTGTTTTAGAAGTCGAATTGTAATTCGAACTCGATTTGTATTTTGGATTGTAAACTTAGATTGAAAGCATGTTCTAATAGTTTGGAATGGACGATAACTTTGGAACTATCTTGTTTGGATCTATGTATGATGTTTGGATGAATTATGTATTGGTGCATGATTTGGATTGAGTTTGAACAAGTTTTCTGCTGTATTTTTAGTTCAGAACTGTCACCGATCGATTGGTAAGATGTTACCGATCGAGCGAGTGAGTTTTAGCCAAGTTTCTGTTTTTCTGAAAACTTGCTCGCTCGATCGGTAAGATCTTATCGATCGAGCGGAGCACTATTCACAAAAAAAAAAAAAATTCCTTTGCTTTTAATCTTTGTTCTTGTTTGCTTAATAATTGTTTATCCCGAAATTATATGATTAGAATCGAGGTCTTACACGTTGAACTAAAAAAATTGAAAATACAATCCTAATATATACATGTTCCATGAAATAAGAAATTTCTTAAGTTAAACTTGAAAGATATCCCTGCATTTCAATATTTGAAATAAAACTTCTTTCACGACCACTTGGAATTTTGATGTGTAGACCTATAGTACTTGTAGAAACCAATTAGTCGTTGTTGCTGCATAAAATCCAATGTCATGATATGATAATTTCTAGCAAAAAAAATAAAGATCATTAACATACTCATGCACCAATAGTAAAATTGGAAGAAAAAATGTTCATAAAAAGTAATTCTCACTAATTCAAAAAGAAACTTCAAAACATAAAATTTTAAGCTACCAAGAAGAAGATAACATTAAATCATGTATTCATCAGCAATATTTCCAAACTTGGAATTAAACCTGTAACGTCCCAAAACTCAGGAACGCTTCTAAACATTCATTCTGTAAATTTTGGGAAATTTTTGCGGAAATAAAAATATTTATTTAAAAGAGTAAATTGTGCACCAACAATTTAACAAAATACTCTAACATAAAAAAACCAACACCTAAGCATAAGAAAACTTGTTTTCATTACTCTAAAATAAAAACAAGTGTGCACAATAAAATTGTTCATAACGTAGCGCTCATTCATCGCCCGCCGGCCCAACTGTCTGCTCCTCTTCATGTCCGACTCCATACTCATCTATGAAATCGTCAATAGTATTATTACCTATACCATTCAAGTATAGTGAGTCTAAAGAATCAGCAAGAATATGCAATGATAACTCGTAAATAAAACTGAAACTTTAAAAAAATTCATATCATGAACATATCAAAATAACTTGTCATTTAGGGGTGATGAAATACATGAATTTGTGGCAACCGTCGTTATGAGCACATATTTTGGAAAGGTCATCCCTGGAGCTCATCCCAGGGTTCCAGTTCCACATTCTCTTGAACACGTATTTGGAAAGGTCATCCTCGGAGCTCATCCCAGGGAGCCAATACTCTCATTCTCGTGAATTCCATCTTGTATTGCCACCACAAAGTCACATACACATCAAAATATTTTCATGCATCAATTCATCATAACTTCGTCATCTCATGCTCGTAAACTTTCGTGATAAAAGTCATGCTTGCTATTACTAATGCTAAAACTCATTCAAGCATGTAATGATTCATAATATTTCATGACTTTCATGATAAAATAACTTTCATAAAGAAAAATTCACATAAAGATGCATTACACAGCCTAATCGATCCATGTGAGTTGTTCCGTCCATCCCGGACATTCAAATTTGTAAATTTTTCCTATAGAACATGTTAAAAACACTTAAAATAACTTAAAAGATCATAAACATGAATACCGGACTTCAAATGAGAAAACCCAAAAATTTGGAAAGAAATTTTCTCGTCTGGGTGGAACATATTTCCACCCAGGAACCACAGCTCCCGCCTAAGAAGAAAAATATCTCTCCTAGGCGCGACGTGTGCTGCCTGGATTTTCCAGTCAGTCCGACGCTGCGTGAAAACTAACCAAAACTCATTAAAAATGTTTCGTTGATCCCTTCGAACCCATATTGAGATAATACTCACCCACTCTTTGAAAAGAACGATTACACGCTATAAAAACTTCAAAAACTTGATAGAAATCCATCAAAAGATTCAACTTTTCAAAATTTTGAATCAAAACTTGACATACTCCATACACACACCAAAATTCTGAAACTCACATCAAAAATCCATAAATCTCAATACATTTACATCAAAGACATTAGGAAGGCATCACGGTTCAGGATTATACAACATACTTCAAAAGTTCTTCATATATCATGCATAAAAATGACATATAAATCTAGGGTTCATTTCAAAATACATATACTCTTGAATGACGGTTTCAAAACGTGAAAAACTTGCCTGACTATTAAAGTTTGGATTTAAATCCGCACCTTTGAAAATGATCTAGCCTCGAACACTGAAAAATTTTGCCCTAGCCTTGGAAGCGATGTTGGGGATCGTGTGTGTGTGTGTAGAGGGGGGGGGGGGGGGGTTGAATACACACTCTTAAAATATTTGACTCTAATGCAACATGGTTGAGCAAATGTTAGTCCACTCAACCGATTTTTCTTTAACTTTCTAGAGATATAAGAGCAACTTTAAAATAGTGCGGAAACAGCTCTTGCTAAACTAGATGATAATCATGAAATCGAGTAATGCAGTAGAGTAAATAAGCAACGATATGTTTATGGATGTTCGGAGATCAATCTCCTACGTCACCCCTTCTTCCTCACAAAAAGGATACACTAGAAGACTTTGGTTATTACAATGACGTGCAATACATCCGATCCAAGTTAGGACTTATCAAATGCCCAAGATGAAAATCCTAGATTCACACTGATAAGATTCTAAGTTCTTATCAAACTTTTTTCAGTTGATCATGATAGAACTCTAAGCTTCTTGAAGGCTTAGAATCTCAAATCCTTGTAGCAGATAGTCTTCTTCAAACAACGGCTGGATTTGAGTAACCCTTTGAGAATATCTCTTTGTAGATCGGATAAGCTTTTTAGCGAAGGGTTGAGTGAGCAGTAGAGTATTCAAGAAGTGGTTTCAAGTGCTCAAGTATGCAAATCTTTGTAAGCATAGCTCTCTATTCTTCTGAGTAAGCTCTGATATTTATAGCAGTTTTTTCAACGTCTTCTTTCTTTTGACAACGGTAGGAAAACATCTAGAGTGTCAGATATCAGTCCTTGATCTATGATATGAAATAATATCTTCTGAATATTTGTACTAGGAGCGCCTTAAATTTTCTATTCAATGTGTCGTTCACATTAAATGCTATTTATGGCTTTCCTTACTTTATCAAACAGCTCCTTAAATGCTTTGTCCTTTGCATCTGAGTTGTCTTGTCAACCTTCTGAGAAACTGGGAAATCGTGACTTCTTGAGTATGATAGATATCATTTCAATTTGTGAGTTCAGTAGATATCCTTGGTTTGATCACCCAGATCACTTGAGCATACAACGGTTGATGTTCTTAGCTCGATTTACAGATGTCGGTTGACGTGCTAAAATCAGCTGATGCTGCTTATTCAGTAGATATCTCTTGGTTAGCTGATATGTTGGGGTCGGTAGACTTCTCTTGAACACCTGTTTTACATGAAAGTGGCGGCCGTACTAAAACAACGAAGTATTGTTTTTTTATCACCAAAATTTAGGATTCAACAATTTTCCCCTTTTTGGTGATGACAAAACCTAACCCCGAAAATCATTTATGAAGAAAGTTTACAAGATGAATTTATTATGAAAATGAATTGCATTGATTACATAACATGTTACAAGCAATCATTCGAAAAAGCGCAATAAAATCCTATTACACCTACGTTGCTGAAATATGATAAGTATACCTGATATCATTTTTTCTTTTGTTGTGAGACATCTTGCCTTTTTTGTTCGGTGTCAACTGACTTTCTATATACTTTCCCATCAGTTCCAGGGATATACAACAAGAGCAGAGAAATCTGTTGGTGTCCATAATCTCGCTTCGAGATTGGAGGTAAAAATTTTATAATCGTTATTTAATTTTTACACACACAATTTAATCGTAAGGTTGATACTCATTATGGAATCGTTCCATATAAAAATTTTAAACTTCCGCTGCACCGGGTATCAATCCTAATTGATCTGATCGCCGCGTTCTCCAACAGTGGTATCAAAGCTAATTAATTTCAAAATTCAATTTAAGGATAAAATATTAAAATTTTCCAAAAATTCAAATTTATCCAAAAATCAATTTTAAAATTTTCGGACTCGAACAATTCGATCCGACGCCTCGTGGACCAATCAAAAACAATTTTCGATCGGACCAAAAATAGAATTTTAACATATTAAAATTTAATTTAAAAATTAAAAAATAATTTTTCCCGCGGGCCGCCCGGGACATTCCCGGGCTGCCCGCGCCCTAATGGGGTCGGGCCGGGTAGCCCGGCTGCCCCTAGGGCAGCGACGATCGCTACCCCGGGCAACGCACGACGCTGCCCAGGGCAGCGCCGTGCGCCCATTTGACATCACCACAGTTGATATGAGAGATGATCTCTCCAAGTTGTGCACCGACGGTGGTTTGGAAGGATTCAATACGGGAGTCAATATGAGCAGTCAAGTTAGCTTGAAGAACTGAGATTTGTGCGGAGGTGTGCTCATTTGTGCGATGAACAGTTTGTGACACTTGTTCGGCAACGGTATCCATGGCTCGAATATTGCGTTCCTTGTAGTTTTTCAGTTCGGTGATGCATCTGCCAATCTCAAAAGATAGACTGTTGAGACGAGACATAATTGCTGATCTAGAGCTTGAAATACCAGCATCTTGTCCTTGGATACGATTGCTAAGGCTCTGCGTTGTAGAGCGAAGTTCGTCTATGATGCGTTCCAGAGCATAAGTCGAGGATTCTGGTTCATCAACCGAAGCTGAGGCAATTTTGTCAAAGTCGCTACCATAAACGTTGATCGTGATTACTTGATCTTCGGTAGTAGTCGTAACAAGGGATGAGGTAGTGTGCTTAGCAAGTGATGGTGTTGTGGTTGTGTTATCCAATAAGAAGGATGCATCGATCCTAATCTCTTGATCAACTGGACTGATTGGACTAGTAGGCTGAGATTCTTCAGTAGTTGGTTGAGGAGAGGAGTCAGCAGAGTGAATCTCATGGAGAGGAGATGTAGGTTGATCTTCATCTAAGTCATTTAACAACTTCAAAACGTCTGATACTGAATTAAGTGGGATCTCAGGAAGAGAGTCATCAACAACTGATGTAATTGGTTGGATCAGTGGAGGTTCTGAAGCAATAGCAGTGCATGATGCCGTTGGTTCGGCTGAGGTGTAAACAAAAGAAAAGTATGTCGACGGACATTATTCTTACGCTGCAATGAAGTCTTGTTCCTCTAAGGTGAAGATGAAGTCAGGCGGTTCTGAGTTATCGTGAGAGTCCGAAATTGGAATCATCGCCTGAACTTCTTCACGGTACATTCGTTGGTACTCTTTGGTTGGGAGAGGAATGGAGTGCTTCAGCCGATATTCCTGTAAGAAGGTGTTAATGACATCTACAGACTTTTTGAGATGAAAGATGACTTCACTGTCATCCCTGGCTGTCTTTCTCATCGGTTGATAGTGATGTTCCCGTTGAAATAGAATGTATCGTGCGAGGCTATCGCGGAGTTGGACATCAACCAACTTATATCTGCTGAGAGCAGCTTCAAGATGAGAAGTTGCTATAAGGATGAACATTTTATCTTCTAACCTGGAGAGGTATGCCTACTTGTTCTCTTGCAGAATTTGAGAATATGAGACGTTGAAGCGTTAGTTCATCCATTCATCAAATTCTTGAAGTCTAAAATGTACAGCTCTGAGAATGCCGGAGATGATTAATAAGACTTCAATTTTTCCAACAGATGGGGCTTTTGGAGGTGGTATGTAGATGTCTTTGCCTTTTCCTTGAACATCGGTCGAGGTTTTGTTGAAAGCTGAGAGGGAGGGTTCAGTGAGAGTGAATCCTTTGAGTGGCTGAACTGGGAGTATTGACAATTGGATCCTGAGCCTTGAGGATTTGATTACTGATGATCGAGACTGCATCAACTGATTAGGAAGAGATTGCCACCAAGATTAATGCAATAGTGACTGTAGTGCTTTCAGCTGGCTCGAATGTCAGCTAAGGAATAGGAGCTGTCTGAGTAGCAAGATTCATCGATGCGGAGACTGCTATTGTGGCTGCTGTCACAAGAGACGTTGGAGTGTGAACAGCCGATAGCAACTTTATCCTCTTAGGTTTCGGTTGAGATGGCTTGAGAGTTGTTTTCTTCTTTGGAGAAGGAGAAGAGACACCGAAGACTTGGACCAAGGGAGCCTTGTCACTGGCATCATCATCTAGATCTGAGTCAACATGGATAGTGCGCCTTCTAATTCGAAGATGCTTCTATTGAAGATTTGTAGTTCCCATGGCAGCTTGTTGTTGTTCTGCCCCAATTTCCCGTTTGACCGTCCTTAATTGATCAGCATTAACTTGATTCTTTTGTAAGAACAACGAGATGGTAACTGCATTGAGCTATTTTGAGACGTGTAGGGCTTCAAAAGTGGAGGAGTCCACACCTAAGGCTGCAAGAATATGGAAAATTTGTAGTGCAAAGCCTTCGGATTGTCCTTTGCCTCAAATCATCTCACAGAGAGTAGAGTAGAGAATTGAAGACCAATTGAAGTTCAACTGAGAGGCAATAGAAGCCATGTACTGAAATTTCTCAAGAGTGATCTTGTCATAAGATCCAGCTTTAACCAAAAGTGTTTTTGCTACAATGTTGGCTAGCAGTCGATATGCGGGCTTCAGGCTTTGTTTGAGACCATTAAATTTAATAGGTGCTCCATCCAATGTGAACTGAGTTACCCAATGAGATGCATTACCATCAGGTAGATCTGCGCATTTCATCAAACTACTGGTGGGAAACTCAAAAGTTTCACCAAATAAATGCTGATTGAATTCTATTTTCCATCCCTTGATGATTCAAGCGATGCTTTCATGATGTAATTTGGCGGATTCGAAGAATTTCTTGACTAGATCGTAGTCCACGGTAGAGCTAGAGCTTAGAAATTTGCGAAGCCTTGATGCTTCAATCATGTGGAACTTTGCAGAGATTTCTGCATTTTTTATGGAGTGGATTTCTTCGAAGTTGATTCCCAGGCATGTTTTCTGGATAGACATGTTGAAGAATTCTAAAATCAAGAATAGGGAAAAAAGTATATATATAAATATTATATAATAATGAGGCGGTTGGTTCCAAAGTCCAAGCTCTGTATGCGACTGATCTTCTGACATCAGTGAGTGGCGTTTTGGATATGCCGTCAGGTTCGAAAAGTATGATTTGATGTTTAAGATTATTAGTGGATAATGAACAGATACAATTGATATCTGCCGACTCTTCACCTTTCTTGGGTTCCTATAATAAGAGATTAACAAATCAGTAGGACATCAAAATATTCACATAAAATAGATAAAAGTATGATGTCGGGTCCAGGAGGAGATTTGGCTGTGGATTTCAACGCTGCTTTGACCAGGGTTAGATCTCGCGAATACGAAGATACGGTGTTTGGTCAAGTTGTTGAAGAATGGGAGGCATTTGAAGAGTTGCATTTTCATCTCTCTATTGTTCATCCATGGAGTTTGGTGGACTCTGAAAAGGATTATGTTTCCCAGATGAGGAAATATGAAGAAAACTGAGGTCGACTGATCCGGTGAAGATCTTCAGTCCTGATGGCTTGTTCTTGATCTTGCTCTATAAGGAGCTTGATGGACTGGAGCTTATCCGGTCAGAATACATTGGCTACATTTGCTCTTCTACCAGAGAGCTCACGTTCTTCATGCTCTCATGGAAGAATGCAGTTGAGAAGGAGATTGCTAAGGCATTGTCAGCCTTTGAAGCTCTTATGTAATCAAATTCTTCTGTAAAACTTATATTAGTATGAATGAAAATATTTTGCATATTTTGTTTGACCTGAAATGATTCTCTGTCGTAAAAGATACAAGTAGCATATGCACTCATAAATATTAATATTGATATCACACCTTTTCACGTAGCCGATGTCTGATCATTAAGATTGATGTGACTAAAAGGCGGATATTCATGAGTATGTATTGCAGATGAAATAGGCTTAAAATGAAATAGTAATCAGAAAAGTACGATGCAAAAGATAACTATTTCAAGCTTTCATTAAATGTCTAGTTCACAAATATCGGTAAAGTAGGTTTATCAAAGGTCTGTGCCAATATTTTGTAAAGATATTCTCGACGGTTCAGTGTAGGTGTGTAGTAACCCGCATTTTTCTTTAAGTGATTAATGAGTAGTTAATCACATGATCATGTCTAGATTAAGTAAAACATGATTAAGTAAGTTCCTGTTGGGATAACGGACTTCAGAAATGGATTCAGAGCACTCGAATTAGTTGAATTGGTTCAGCAGGATCGGACAGTCCGAAGAGGAGTTCGAACGATCCGAAGTGGATCGGAAGCTCCGTGCCAGGATCGGAGGCTCCGATCGAGATCGGACGCTCCATCGGCAAGATCGGAGGCTCCGATCTGGACCAAGGCACACGTCATCACTTACGTCAGCAAGGTGACATCATGGCTGACGTAATATTGAGTGGTCGGATGCTCCGAAGGTGCGATCGGAGGTTCCGATCGAGTTCAACGGTCCGAACAGGGTTCGGAGGCTCCGAACGTTGCCTATAAATAGAGGGTCCGAGAATTCATTTTCTCACACCAATTTCCTCTCTTTTCTCTCGATTCCTAAGCCTTCTAACTCATATCTAGGGAGATCTAGGCGTCCTATGGGGAATTCAGAAGTGGCTTAGTGATCTAGACGTCGTCGCGGAGCTACGGCCTAGTTTTGAGGCTATCATCAGCAAAGGGCTAACGACGGACGCAGGTATAGCTTTGGCATCCTAAAAATATTTAGGAGTATGCAATAGCTTAGTTAAGGCTTTTAGAGCTTAATTGTTGATGCATGGATATTTGCATTGTAGTAGCTAGTAGACTGGACTAGTAGGCTTGGAGTCTAGACCAGTGGAGCTAGGTTTGACCAGCAGTGTTAGAGGTACGTAAGTACTGACCGAGATAGCCGGCATGATATATTTGCTTATATGTTGCATGAGTATGTGCTATATGTTTTATCATGTTTTAGCATGTTTTACCGTCTTAGCACATACATGATTTTACGTGTGACTGCATCCGAAGAGATGTGAGTCATTAACAGTCTCCATAGGGAATGATGATCTCATTTTGGACTCGAGTCAGGTATGACAATTTCCATATGGGACTTGTATCCTATTTTGGATTCGGGTCAGGATGGGGTTGGCTCAGCCCTGATATGGAATATACGAGTACCCCGCGGAGTAGCTCTCTAGCCGGTGCTATATATTCCCGGTGCCATGAGCAAGTGTTTTCACTTGAGTTTTAAATCATCTGTGTGCGCATATTTGTATTTATATCATTGCTTCGTATTGAGCGTTCTAGCTCACGCCCCTGTGTTTGCGTATTGTGTACCTTGTGGCGGGGCAGGTTTGAGGCTGGACGGTCCAGGCGGCTCTCAGCAGGATTGAGCTTTGGAGAGTGCGAGGTTTTAGAGGGTAGGGATTTATTTACCCTGAACCTTCGATTTGGTTGTATAATAGTATTTATACACTTGTGATAGCGTCGGTTGTATTTTTGCCGATTGGATTTGTTGTATTTTAATTATCCGCACTTTACGCTTTAAACTTTTATTGCGTGCGCTTTTACTATAAATCTTATTAGGTAGTGGATCCAGGTTGGGTCACTATATTTTTGGTATCAGAACAACGCATTGCACTGGGAATATCGTAAAGCGGATTAACTAATTATCTGTTCTTATGTAACAGATGGCAGATTACGACGAGAGTCATGGTAGCATAGACGGCGGTCGTTGGGGCGATCCAAATGATCGTAGACGTCGAGGACAGCCCGAGGAGCGCAGGCGAGTGAGCATGCGTAGAGTTAAGGAAGTTAGCCCGAAGCCTTTTACGGGTGGTGAGACAGCCGAAGAGGCGGAGGATTGGATGGAGAAGATGGAGCAGTGCTTCCAGGAGTTTCGTTGCACGGCTGAGGATAGGATGGAGATCCTTGCCTTCATGCTTGAGGGCAGGACGAGGAAGTGGTGGAGGTCTACTTCCGCACCATTCATAGCAGCTAGAGGTGCAGCTACTTGGGTTGAGTTCCGTATTGCCTATCAGAGATTTTATTTTCCTCCAGCTCTTTGTCAGGCGAAAGCCAGTGAGTTGTTGAGTTTGGGACAGGGGACGATGACGATCGAGAAGTACCAGCAGAAGTTCTTTGATCTGCTACCCTTTTGTCCTCATATTGCTGATAGTTCTATGGCGAAGTTTGATCATTTCCTTCAGGGTTTGAATCCTAACATTCATCGTATGGTTTCTGTGGGCGGCGATGGGACTTACGAGGATTTGGTGAACCGTTGTCACCAAGCCGAGGACAGTATTCGGAGAAACAGGGGACTTTACTCTTCTTCTTCCAGGCCAGCGAGCTCTAGTCCTTTGGGTCCGAGAGGACAGTCCTTCAAGAAGCCACAAGGTACTTCTTCTTCTTCCTCTGGATCTGGTGGAATGCATCGTTTTGGTGGACAGAGACCGAACCGGTGTATTCAATGCCGACGCAGACATCCGCCAGAGTAGTGTGGTCGATCGGCCACTGCATGTTTCCAGTGTGGCCAGGAGGGTCACATGAAGAGAGATTGTCCTATGCTGATTGGGGCAGCGAGTGGTTCCGGAGGTTCTCAGGCATCTGTTCAGCCACCTCAGTACCAGCAGCCACCTTTCCAGCAGCAGTATTCGTAGCAGCGCCAGCATCTGCAGCAGTCTCAGAGACAGCCTACTCAGACTCCTTCTCGGGGTCATTCTTCGTTGAGGCCACGTACCCAGGGACAGGTCTTTGCGCTTAACCAGGAGAGGGCGAGGCTGACAGCGATCGGATGATTGCAGGTATCTGTAGTTTATGTGGTTTTCCTGCATATGTTTTAATTGATACCAGTGAATCGCATTCTTTTGTCTTAGAATGTTTTGCTAAGAAGTATAGATTGCCATTTATTCTTTTAGACATGTTTCTAGTGGTTTCTACTCCTATGGGGAGCGAGGTTTTAGCCAAGAGTCTAGTTGGGGGTTGTGTTTTGGATTTTGAGGGACATCAGCTTAGTGCTAACCAAATGATTCTAGCGATGGAGGATTTTGATTGCATCATTGGGATAGATCTATTGACTACCTACCGAGCGATAGTGGATTGCTATCAGAGGTTTGTCCAGTTTTGTCCAGAGGATGACGAGTCATGGTATTTCTATGGTGAGGGAGCGCGACCCCCGATGCCAGTGGTTTCAGCTTTGAAGGCCCGGCGTGCTTTAGAGTCTGGCGGGGAAGGCTACCTTATCTACACCATTGACGCATCCTTAGGAGAGCCAGATATCCAAGAGATACCAGTGGTTCATGACTTTCCAGATGTGTTTTCGGAGGAGATTCCAGGCTTGCCACCAGTAAGGGAGATTGAGTTTGGCATTGAGTTAGCGCCAGGGACTACACCAATTTCCAGAACTCCTTACCGATTGGCACCGTCAGAAATGAAAGAGCTGCAGAAGCAATTACAAGATCTTCTTGATAAGGGTTATATTCAACCTAGCGTTTCGCCATGGGGAGCCCCAGTACTGTTTGTCAAAAAGAAGGATGGTTCAATGCGGTTTTGTATCGATTACCGCCAATTGAATCAAGCGACAGTGAAGAATAAGTATCCTCTTCCGCGGATAGATGATCTCTTTGATCAGTTGCAGGGTACTTCTGTCTATTCGAAGATTGATCTTTGGTCTGGGTATCATCAGTTGCGAGTTCGACAGGATGATGTTCCTAAGACAGCATTTTGTACGCGGTATGGACACTATGAAATTCTAGTGATGCCGTTTGGTTTGACGAATTCTCCAGCTATTTTTATGGATCTGATGAACAGAGTTTTCCGCGACTTTCTGGATAAGTTTGTGATGGTGTTCATCGATGACATTTTGGTGTATTCTCGCAGCATGGATGAGCATGCCTACCATCTCTATACTGTACTGCAGGTCTTGAGGGAAAGACAGTTGTACACGAAGCTGAGTAAGTGTGACTTCTGGATTGATCAAGTTGTGTTCCTTGGTCACGTCAATTCTCAGGAGGGCATATCTGTTGATCCTAGCAAGACAGAGGCTATTCTGAATTGGTCACGTCCGACTACAGCTTCTGAGATTCGTAGTTTCCTTGGTTTAGCAGGATACTATCGTCGTTTTGTGGAGAATTTCTCTCAGATAGCTAAGCCTTTGACTCAATTGACGAAGAAAGACGTTTCTTTCGTTTGGTCTGATGCTTGTGAAGACAGTTTTCGTGAGTTGAGACGTCGTCTGACGACAGCTCCAGTTCTTGCTTTACCGTCTGGATCAGGTGGTTTTGTAGTCTTCACTGATGCTTCTCTCCAGGGTTTGGGGTGTGTGTTGACTCAGAATGGCCACGTGATCGCTTATGCCTCTAGACAGCTGAAGACTCACGAGGAGAACTATCCCGTACATGATTTAGAGCTTGCAGCCATTGTCTTTGCTCTTAAGATATGGCGTCACTATTTGTACGGAGAACGATTCGAGATCTTCACCGATCATAAGAGTTTGAAGTATCTGTTCACTCAGGCTGAGTTGAACATGCGGCAGCGTCGTTGGATGGATCTGTTGAAGGATTACGATTGTGATATCAAGTACCATCCAGGTTCTTCAAATCCTGCTGCTGATGCGCTTAGTCGCAAAGTTTATGTGAGTTCCCTTCGTACCAGTTCGGTTTCAAAGGTAGTGGAGGAGTGTTGTTCTTTGGGATTCACGTTCCGTCATAAGAAAGAACAACAAGGGATTCGTGTCTCTTCTGTGCTTGCAGAGCCAGCGCTATACAGATGAATCCGGGAAGCTCAGAATTCTGATTTGAAGACTCAGAAGTTGTCCCGGCTGGCTGAAGGTGATAACACTTCTAGTTTCCATCTGCAAGGGGACGGTCTGTTGTGTCTTTCTGGTCGAGTTGTGGTATCCGAGGATTCTACTTTGAGGGATGATATCTTATCGCAAGCTCACCGCAGTCGATTCTCTGTACATCCAGGCAGCATGAAGATGTACAAGGATCTTCGCACTCGATTTTGGTGGAAAGGGATGAAGCGCAGCGTTTATCAGTTCGTATCCCGATGCCTTGTGTGTCAGCAGGTCAAGGCAGAGTTTAGACGACCCGAAGGATTACTTCACAGCTTGAAGATTCCTGAATGGAAGTGGGAGCATGTGACGATGGACTTTGTCACCCACTTGCCTATGTATTCCAGGAATTGTGACGCTATTTGGGTTGTCGTGGATCGGTTGTCGAAGTCAGCGCATTTTCTTCCATATAACTGCGATTACACCTTCGATAGGATGGCGCAATTGTATGTGCGAGAGATTGTTCGATTGCATGGGATTCCGTTGAGCATTGTCAGCGATAGAGATCCGAGGTTCACCTCAAGATTTTGGGGTAGTTTCCAGCGAGCCCTTGGTACTACTTTGAGCTTGAGTACGGCTTATCATCCAGAGACGGACGAACAGTCGGAGCGTACTATTCGCACTCTAGAGGATATGCTTCACGCAGCGGTGATGGATTTTGGTCCAGCGTGGCATGATCATTTACCCTTGGTGGAGATCGCCTACAACAATAGTTTTCATCGCAGCATTGGCATGGCACCATTTGAGGCTCTTTATGGACGCCGTTGTCGTACACCTTTGTTTTAGGACGAGGTTGGCGAGCGTCAGGTTGAGGGTCCTCAGATGATTCAACAGATGATTGATGCAGTAGAGTTGATCCGACGCAGGGTTAAGGCAGCCCAGGATCGACAGGCTAGCTACGCGAACACTCACCGCAGGCCACTTCATTTTGAGGTAGGAGAGTATGTTTTCTTGCGTGTGTCACCTTTCCGGAAGGTGATGAGGTTTGGTCGCAAGGGTAAGCTGAAACCTAGATTCATTGGTCCTTTTGAGATTCTCGAGAAGGTTGGGGATGTTGCTTATCGTCTGGCCTTGCCACCCGATCTTTCGGAGATCCACGATGTTTTCCACATGTCCTTGTTGAGGTAGTATGTGGCGGATGAGTCGCATATTTTGCATCCGACCGAGGTAAAGGTAGATCGAGATCTATTGTATGTGGAGAAATCCCTACGGATTCTTGACAGGAAAGACAAGGTACTTCGTAACAAGCGCATACCATTGGTTATGGTACAGTGGCAACGCAGAGGGACAGAGGAAGCTACTTGGGAGTTGGAGAGCCGGATGTTAGCCGAGCACCCAGAGTTATTTTGAGATTTTGTACTTCTTTGTATCGAGATTGTACTTGTTCAGTTTTCAAAAAGAACATTTGGTTGGCTATTTATGTTTTCCTCTAAGACTTAAATTTCGAGGACAAAATTTCTTAAGTGGGGGAGAATGTAGTAACCCGTATTTCTAATTAAGTGATTAATGATTAGTTAATCACATGATCATGTCTAGATTAAGTAAAACATGATTAAGTAAGTTCCTGTTGGGATAACGGACTTTAGAAATGGATTCAGAGCACTTGAATTAGTTGAATTGGTTCAGCAGGATCGGACGGTCCGAAGAGGAGTTCGGACGATCCGAAGTGGATCGGAAGCTCCGTGCCAGGATCGGAGGCTCCGATCAAGATTGGACGCTCCCTCGGCAAGATCGGAGGCTTCGATCTGGACCAAGGCACACGTCATTGCTTACGTCAGCAAGGTGACTTCATGGCTGACGTAATATTGTGCGATCGGATGCTCCGAAGGTGCGATCGGAGGTTCCGATCGAGTTCGGACGGTCTGAACTGGGTTCGGAGGCTCCGAACGTTGCCTATAAATAGAGGGTCCGAGAATTCATTTTCTCACACCAATTTCCTCTCTTCTCTCTCGATTCCTAAGCCTTCTAACTCAGATCTAGGGAGATCTAGGTGTCCTACGGGGAATCCGGAAGTGGCTTAGTGCTCTAGACGTCGTTGTGGAGCTACGGCCTAGTTTTGAGGCTATCGTCAGCAAAGGGCTAACGACGGACGCAGGTATAGCTTTGGCATCCTAAAAATATTTAGGAGTATGCAATAGCTTAGTTAAGGCTTTTAGAGCTTAATTGTTGATGCATGGATATTTGCATTGTAGTAGCTAGTAGACTGGACTAGTAGGCTTGGACCCTAGACCAATGGAGCTAGGTTTGACCAGCAGTGTTTGAGGTACGTAAGTACTGACCAAGATAGCCGGCATGATATATTTGCTTATATGTTGCATGATTATGTGTTATATGTTTTATCATGTTTTAGCATGTTTTACCGTCTTAGCACATACATGATTTTACGTGTGACTGCATCCGAAGAGATGTGAGTCATTGACAGTCTCCATAGGGAACGATGATCTCATTTTGGACTCGAGACAGGTATGACAGTTTCCATATGGGACTTGTATCCTGTTTTGGATTCGGGTCAGGATGGGGTTGGTTCAGCCCTGATATGGAATATACGAGTACCCCGCGGAGTAGCTCTCTAGCCGGTGCTGTATATTCCCGGCGCCATGATCAAGTGTTTTCACTTGAGTTTTAAATCATCTGTATGCGCATATTTGTATTTATATCATTGCTTCATATTGAGCGTTCTAGCTCACGCCCCTGTGTTTGGGTATTGTGTACCTTGTGGAGGGGCAGGTTTGAGGCTGGATGGTGCAGGCGGCTCTCAGCAGGATTGAGCTTTGGAGAGTGCGAGGTTTTAGAGGGTAGGGATTTATTTACCCTGAACCTTCGATTTGGTTGTATAATAGTATTTATACACTTGTGATAGCGTCGGTTGTATTCTGCCGATTGGATTTGTTGTATTTTAATTATCCGCACTTTACGCTTTAAACTTTTATTGCGTGCGCTTTTACTATAACTCTGATTAGGTAGTAGATCCAGGTTGGGTCACTACAAGGTGATTATTGACCTGCTGGACCTTTGGCTTTCAGATTTTCTCGCCTATAAATATTGTGCCTCTGGCAAAAGAGAAAAACACAACTTAGTTTAAGCAAAGAAAATCACTATGGATGAGTCTGATTTTGAGAGAAGAAAGACCGTGTATAGAAATAGAGTTATTGCAAGAGGCATGCTTATCTGGTTTCTTCTGGAGGAGATACGTTGCAACCTGCCGACTGGTTTAGCTCTCATGCATCCACGCGTAGAGCACTCGAGATGTGTTGAGGCCTTCTGCTGTGAGACTCATGATGCTTTTTGCAGAGAGAGATGAAATGCAGAACATCTGCTTTAAGGATGATGTCTGCAGTGGTCAAGTTCACTCACTTGCTGGATGATTGAGTGGAGTTGAGAGATGAGAAGCAGAATCTTTGGAGCTCATTACGAATATAGACGCAGTAGGGGGTTAATGTAAAATGCTTTATGCATCTATGTAATAAATTTATTTTAATGAAATGCAGTATTTCCCCTAAACTCATGCTTATCTTATACTCAGTTATATTAAGCCAAGTACATTGCGAAAATAAGAAAACTTAGCGTCCGTTAGTGGCTTGTTGAATATATCTGTTGTCTGCTGGTCAGTAGATATGTAGATCATTTGAATCTCCTTTTTTAGCACATGTTCTCTTATGAAGTGATGTCGTACATCGATGTTCTTTGTCCTTGAATGCATCATGGGATTCTGAATGATTGCGATTTCACTAGTATTGTCTCAAAAGATGGGGGCTTCACTAGATTGTATTCCATAGTCTCAAAGCTGTTGTTGTACCCATAGTATTTGAGCACAGCAACTGCCAGCTGCTAGATACTCTGCTTTGGTTGTAGAGGTGGCAATTGATGTTTTCTTCTTACTGAACCATGAAATAAGTTTGTCTCCCAAAAATTGAAAAGATCCACTAGTACTTTTTCTATCAATCTTGCAGCCTACATAATCTGCATCTGAATAAAAAACAAGATTAAATTCTGAGTCTTTGGAGTACCAAAGACCCACGTTTGTAGTACCCTTAAGGTATTTAATAATCCATTTAGCAGCTATATAATAAGATTGTTTTGGTGCTGCTTGAAACCTTGCACAAAGGCATACAACGAACATAATATCAGGCCTACTGGTTGTTAGGTAAAGTAATGAACCTATGAGACCTCGATACATTGTTACCTCAACTGGTGCTCCTGCCTCGTCTTTATCAAGCTTTATGGAAGCACTCATAGGAGTAGGTATGATAGAGCAATTCTTCATGCCAAACTTTTTGATGAGTTCTCTGGTATACTTAGCCTGATTTATGAAGATGTCATTTTCAAGCTATTTCACTTGTAGTCCGAGAATGAAATTCAATTCGTCCATCATGCTCATCTAAAATTGTTCCTGCATCAACTTAGAGAACTTCTCGCATAAACGAGGATTAGTTGATCCAAATATGATATCATCTACATAGATTTGAACAAGTAAGATATAATCTCCTTTAACAAATTTAAATAGATTTTTCTCGACTGTTCCTATGACAAAATTGTGATCTATTAAGAATTGTGATAAAGTATCATACCAAGATCTTGGTGCTTGTTTTAAACCATAAAGATCTTTATCAAGCTTAAAGACATAATTAGAAGTCTAGGAACTGATAAAACCTGATGGTTGCTGAACATACACTTCTTTTTTAATTAGCCCATTGAGGAAAGCTGACTTAACATCCATTTGATAAACTTTGAAGTTTTTGTAAGCAGCATAGGCAAGAAATATCCTGATGGCTTCAAGCCTTGCTACTGGAGCGAATGATTCGTCAAAGTCAATACCCTCCTCTTATCTAAAGCCTTGAGCAACCAGTCTGGCTTTGTTTCTAATCAATGTCCCATCCTTGTTTAATTTGTTACGAAACACCCACCTGGTGCCTATAATGTTTTGGTTATCCGGTCGAGGAACTAAATTCCAAACTTTGTTTCTAGTGAACTGATTTAGCTCCTCTTGCATTGCTTCAATTCAGCTAGCATCTTGTAAGGCTTCATCTATGAGCTTAGGCTCTAGCTGTGAAATGAATGTTGCATGCAATAGTTCGTTAGTCATTTGATTACGTGTACGGAGAGGGGAAATAGGGTTACCGATGACCAGCTCGGGTGGATGACTTTTACTCCACCGAAGATTTGGTCCAAGGGAATTTGTGCTTTGATTTGTTGGAGTGTCATCCTCATTCCTGACTGCGTTATCGGGTTCAATGATTTCTTCTTCGATTCTCTGTTCTCCATGATCTTGATCTATTCTTCCTTAAGTGGGTTGGATGATTACTTCTTCTGGTTCATCTCTTATGATAGGAAGTTCATCAATGTCACTTTCATCATCTAGAACAGTTGATTCTAGCCTGTTTTCTAGATCTTTAATATTGGTTTGAGCCTTATCTGCACATACAGTAGCTTCATAAAAAATAACATGAATAGTTTCCTCTACCGTCAGTGATCTTTTGTTAAAAACTCTGTAAGCTCGACTGACTGAGGAATATCCAACGAATATGCCTTTTTTTGCTTTCGCATCAAAGGTCGTTAAGCGGTGTTTTCCGGTATCATGAACGAAGCATGTACAGCCAAATACTTTAAAATATGACACCTCGGGTTTTGTGCCATTCCAGATCTCATATGGTGTTTTTTTGTGCTTCTTGTTAATCATAGATCTGTTTTGAGTGTAACATGCTGTGTTAATTGCCTCAGCCTAGAGTCTTTGAGATACGTTGGAATCAGCAATCATAGTTCTAGCTGCCTCCTTAATAGTTCTATTTCTTCTCTCAGCAAAACCATTTTGCTGTGGGTCCAAGCAGCAGACAACTCATGCTTGATTCTCTGGTCATCTAGATAGGATTCGAGGGTTTTGTTTAAAAATTCATTGTCTCTATCACTCCTGATCCGATCTATCCTAGTACGTTTCTCATTTTGCAAACGTTTAAAAATCTTTATCAGGTGAGTAGTTGTTTGATCTTTGGACGATAAAAAAATTACCCAAGTGAAACGAGAGTAATCGTCCACAATCACTAAGGTATATCTCATTCCCCCTAAGCTCTTGACCGGTATAGGACCAAATAAATCCATGTGCAACAGGTCAAGCATTTAGAGGAAGGTATACACCCTTTGGTTTTAAAATTAGCTCTCACTTGTTTGCCCTGCTGACAAGCCGAACCAACTCTATTCTTTTTAAAATCACCTTTGGGCAGACCAAGAACCAAATCATGTTTGCTTAGATGTTTAATGGACTTAAAATTCAAATGATTGAGCCGTTTATGCCATAACCACTGCTTATAATTTTGAGCAACAAAACACGTAGGAACTAATGGTTGTTCACTTTGCCAATTTAGTCTATAAGTGTTTTGTTCTCTTAGTCCGGTTAACATGATTTCACCATTACTAGATTTTATCATGCATGTGTGCTTGTGAAATTCAACAATGTAATCATTATCACATAGTTGACTAATATTGATCAGATTATAGCACAAGTTATCAACAAGCAATACATCATTAATGATAATGTTACCATGAGTAATCTTACACTTACCCACGGTCTTACACTTTGAATTATCACCAAAAATGATTTTAGGCCCTTTGTATTGTATGATTTCGGATAACAGTTCTTTATTTCCACTCATGTGTCTGGAACATCCACTATCAAGATACCACGTTGTCTTTTTCATTGGACTATTCTTCTCGACTGATTTTACTGATAGTACCTGCAAGAAGAATATATAACCATGGTACCCTTATCTATTTGGTTCCGAACTAGATTAGTCCTTTCGGAACCCACACCTGAATTACTCTAACGGTTTTACCCGTATGTGCATCTACACAGTGAGTCGGTCGAGGTGCACGACGTGTGCTGGTGTGTAGTCTGGATCTTACAGTGTGTTGTTTGAACTTTTGATCTTTGTTATCTAGTTTATATCGACTTTGAACATGCATGCAATTGAAGTACTGGTTTTGTTTCACCCGATGATTCCTGTACTTGGATTGACTTGGTTCAAACCTCAACTGCCTGAACTTAGATTGGTTTCCCTTTCTTTGTTCATTCAATCTAGATTTGTTCTATGTCTCTCTTTTCCTTGGATTCTGAGGCTCCACATATCCCAGTCCTTTATGCTTTCCTTTGTTCTCATATTGACTTGACTGTCCATCATAGATCTTAGGTTCAGCGTGTTCATATATCGTACTAGATCGAAATAATCTTATTACATTAGGATCGTTCCCACTAGAATGTGATTGAGTATTTTTCTTTGTAAGAATACATTTGTTTGAGCCGTATCCAAGACCGGTTTTATCACCTGCTTGTTTCTGGTTCTCATGTATCTTATCCAACGAGGTAGAAGACTTATTCCAAGAGTTGATTGTTTTAAGCAACTTTTGATTTTCATACAAAGTGGCTTGGAATACTCGTTTCATATCATCATACTCAGCTGCCAACATGTTTAGCTTAGTCCTTAGACCGTTAAGTTCTCTTTGCTGTGAACAGCTAGATTCCCTTGACTTATCAATAAGACATGTCTTTTCTATTTTTACTTCCTTAAATGATGTAGAATGCTTCTTATACTCCGTGACCATATCATTAAGTGTTTGAACAAGTTCTTCTTGTGTAAATTCAGACGAGTTAAAGTTAAATATCTTAGTATCGTCTTCTTCACTCTGAGAGTTGGCCATAAGACATTGTAATTGTTCTTTACTTTCTTCGGATGAGCTATCTGTATCGTATGACATGGTTTGTTTAGATCCTTCGATTCTCTCATAGCTATGGTCTTGACATCTCATTCTCTGGGCAATGCTCGCATAACCTTCAAGGCAATTTCACGATTAGTATATATTTTTCCAAGAGCAATCAATTCACAAATAATATTGCTAAATCTTTCATCAAACTCAGTCATTGTTTCTCCTGGCTTCATCTTGGCGTTGTCAAACATCTTAATGGCAACGGTGAGTTTGTTTTCTTTATTTTGATCGTTCCTTTCGCACAGTTGAGTGAGTTTCTCCCAAATTTATTTGGTGGTTGAGCACGCCTTGATTTTGCTAAACATGTTTTTGTCCAGCATTTTGTACAGTATATCTTTAGCCACGTTATCAATATTTGCTTTTTTTTGTCCTCATTACTCCATTCTGCTCTGGGTTTCTCAACCATCTGAGGTTTGCCTCCTATTATGGTTAGAGTAGTGTTGACTTTGAGAATTTTCATGGGTCCGTCATTGATGACGTACCACATATCATCATCTCGAGCAGAAAGATGTTCCAGCATATGAATTTCCTGTCATCATAATCTTCTTTAGAGAACATAGGGATTTTTTTTAGTGAAGTCATGATGAGTATCAACAGTTAAAGTAAAATCCTTCTTTGATACCACTTGTTGTGGATCGTGTGTGTGTGTAGAGGGGAGGTGAATACACACTCTTAAAATATTTGACTCTAATGCAATATGTTTGAGCAAATGTTAGTTCACTCAACCGATTTTTCTTTAAATTTCTAGAGATATAAGAGCTACTTTAAAATAGTGCGAAAACAGCTCTTGCTAAACTAGATGTGTAGTAGCCCGTACCCTAATTGAGTAATTAAAGGATTAATGCTAATTAAATAAATTGGGTATCGGACGGATCGGAAGCTCCGAAGGCACGATCGGAAGCTCCGATCCGGATCGGAAGCTCCGATGAGCGATCAGAGGAACCGATGTTATTACGTCATCCATGACGTGTGGTTGGATCGGAAGCTCCGATCACCCCTATCCAAAGCCAACAAATGATATTTTGACACGTGGCAGATTAGGATCTTTGGAAGCTCCGATGGCAGGATCGGACGTTCCGATCGAGGTTCGGAAGTTCCGATCGAGGATCGGAGGCTCCGATCATTGTCTGTAAATATAAGGTCGAGAATTCACTTTCAATTGCCAATTCCGGATTTCCTCTCTCTACTCTAGTCGTATTCGAGTTGTTCTAGCCTTCCTAGGCTTGACCCGGGAGTCGTCGAGGCGTTCGAAAGTCGTAGCAGAGTTGTGCCCAAGTTCTGGTGGCATCGACATCAAAGGGCTAACGACGGACGAAGGTATAACTTTTGCTTCCTATAAATATTTAGGAGTATGCAATAGCTTAGTTAAGGCTTTTAGAGCACTTTAATGATAGTAGTATCATTTGGTAGTGTAGAGCAGACTATAGGCGTGGACCTAGAGTTGGTAGAGCTTGCACTGATTTGAGGTACGAAAGTACTATTCGAGATATCCTGACTGAGTATGCATGTATTATGTGACTGCATGGTTTATATGTCATTGATTTATGCTGCATTCATTTGCATACTGAGCTATCTCCTTCGAGATGTCTGTTATTAGGGTTTTTTCCCTATCCTGTTAGTGGTTGGACTTCCATCGATTTGGGTCCGGCATATCCACTGGTATTATGGTATGGGAGCCACCTCCTGAAGCGACGGCACAGCGTGCTACATACCAGGGCCCGGTCTGTCTCTGTTATCCGATCCTTGACCTCGATTTTATAGGGAGTTCACTTTGCATGCATGTATACTCATACTCTCGTACTGAGCGTTTTATGCTCACTCCTCGTACTCTGTATTTCTGGACACCCTATTCCATGGGGCAGGTTTGCGATTGGATAAGGCGAGTGGATCCAAGAGGGGCTAGGCAGTGGTTGGTCAGCTGGAGCTTCGCCTAGGTTTTATTCTGTTGTTATTTGGATTAATACAGCTGTTCGATATGGTTGTATAATATTTGGGTATTTACAGATTCCTTTACTTGGGATTGTATATTGTATTTGGTTTCCGCAGTTTTATTTTGATATCCATTTAATTAAGTTAATTGCATGCCTAAGTTCTGTTTAGTAGGTGATCCAGGTAAGGGTCACTACATTTATGGTATCAGGGCATGCAAAGTATTCTTGGGATTTAGATTCTACATAAAGATAACCGTTAGGTTAATTTTGTAGATGGTAGATCATGACGACAAGAGTTCTCATGGCAGTATTGGTGGGCGTTGGGGTGATGCCGACCAGAAGCCTCGTCGGAAACACCGCCATCGTCATCGAGATGAGGACCATTTCAGTGTACGTCGATTCTTGCAGATGGCACCTAAGCCCTTGGTTGGAGGTGAGTCTCCGGAGGATGCGAAGAACTGGTTAGACCGCATGGAGACAACTTTTCAGACTTTCCAATGCACCGAGGAGCAGAAGATGGAGACCCTTATCTTCTGGATGGACGTGCGCGCAGGTGGTGGAGGTTTACTTCTGCACCTTTTGTTGCGGCGAGAGGAGTGACCACCTGGGCCGAGTTTCGCACAGCTTTTCATAAGCTGTATTTTCCTCCTGCACTCCATCAGTCGAAGGCGGGCGAGCTACTGAGTCTTCTACAGGGAGCCATGTCTATTCATGAGTATCAGCAGAAGTTCTTTGATCTGCTATCCTATTGCCCCGAGATTACCGACAGCTCCGAGATTAAGTATAATCTGTTCCTTCAGGGCCTTAACCCTGAGATCCATGACCGTGTGGCGGTTGGTGACGACATGTCCTACGAGGGTTTGGTGAGCTGTTGTCACCAGGCAGAGGACAGCATTCGACGGAACAGGTATTTCTCTCAGTCTAGACCTGCTAGTTCTTTGGGTCCCCGTGCCCAATCTTTCAAGAAGTCTGGATCTACTTCTTCTTCCTCTGGCTCTGCTGGTGTTGTCCGTTTCGGAAAGAAGGACAAGTGTGATCACTATGGGAAGAACCATCCATCCGACAAGTGCCGTAGAGCTTCTGGAGCTTGTTTCTGTTGTGGAGAGACTGGTCATATCCGGAGGGATTGTCCACTATCTGGGGGAGGCGGTTCTGGTTCTGGTTCAGGATCTGGTTCTCAGGCCACTGTTCAGCAGAGGTCGCAGGGACAGCCTGCTGGGAGTTCTCATTTGAGGCCATGAGCTTCTGGCCAGGTGTTTGCCTTGAGGCATGATCAGGCAGTGGAGGAGAATGAGAAAGTCATCGCAGGTACATTTTTGCTTTATGGTATACCTGCTCTTGTACTTATTTACACTGGTGCATCTCATTCCTTCATTTCTACACATTTTGTTAAGAGGCATAAGTTACCATGCATTGCACTAGACGTAGTGATGTCTGTTTCTACTCTGACGGGCCAATCTGCTTTGGCTAAGCGTCTAGTGATGGGTTGCCCTTTAGAGTTTGAGGGTAACATTCTGTTAGCGAATATCATGGTTCTTACGATGGACGACTTTGATTTCATTCTGGGAATAGATATGTTGACTACCTATCGAGCTTCAGTGGACTGCTATCAGAGATTAGTACGCTTTCATCCGGAAGGGTGTGAGAGCTGGTTTTTCTATGGAGAGGGAGCGCGACCCCCGATGCCTTTGGTATCAGCTTTGAGAGCCTGTCGAGCTCTAGAGTCTGGCGGGGAAGGCTACCTTATCTATGCAGTTGATTTGTCCGCTGAGAGTATTGGGATAGAGAGTATTCCTGTTGTGGATGAATTTCCAGATGTATTTCCCGATGAGATTCCGGGTTTTCCTCCTGTTAGGGAAGTCGAGTTTGACATAGAGTTGATGTCGGGTACTTCACCTATTTCTCGAGCACCGTATCGTCTGGCTCCGTCAGAGATGCGTGAGTTGAAGAATCAGCTACAGGACCTTTTGGACAAGGGGTAGATTCATCCTAGTGTATCTCCTTGGGGAGCTCCTGTTCTTTTTGTAAAGAAGAAGGATGGGTCTATGCAGTTGTGCATTGACTATCGGCAGCTGAATCGAGTCACTGTGAAGAACAAGTATCCTTTGCCTCGTATTGATGACTTGTTTGATCAGCTGCAGGGCACTTCGGTTTACTCCAAGATTGACTTGAGATCTGGGTATCATCAGTTGAGAGTCCGAGATCAGGACGTAGCCAAGACTGCATTCCGTACTCGCTATGGGCATTACGAGTTTCTAGTGATGCCATTTGGGTTGACTAATGCACCGGCTATATTCATGGACTTGATGAACCATGTCTTCAGGGAGTATTTGGACAAGTTTGTCGTGGTCTTCATTGACGACATCCTGGTGTATTCGCGTAATACATAAGAGCACGTTTCTCACTTGCGGTTGGTACTACAGACTCTTCGGGATGAGCAGTTGTACGCCAAGCTGAGCAAGTGTGAGTTCTGGATGGATCGAGTGGTCTTTCTAGGCCATATCATATCCAAGGAGGGGATTTCTGTTGATCCAAGCAAGATTGAGGCGGTGCTTAATTGGTCGCGTCCAATGACAATTGCTGAGATCCGTAGTTTTCTGGGTCTAGCAGGGTATTATCATCGCTTCATTCTAAACTTCTCTCAGTTAGCTCGACCTTTGACGCAGCTTACCCGCAAGGGTATGGATTTCGAGTGGTCCTCCGAGTGTGAGGAGAATTTCTGTGACCTTCGACGGCGGTTGACTTTTGCGCCGGTGTTGGCATTACCGTCAGGATCTGGAGGGTATGTGGTGTTCACTGATGCTTCTCTGCAGGGGTTAGGTTATGTCCTAACTCAGAATGGGCATGTGATCGCATACGCTTCTAGACAGCTGAAGCTTCACGAGGACAACTACCCAGTCCATGATTTGGAGTTAGCAGCCATTGTGTTCGCTTTGAAGATCTGGCGTCATTATCTGTATGGCGAGAAATTTGAGATCTTCACCGACCATAAGAGTCTCAAGTATTTTTTCACTCAGGCGGAGTTGAACATGAGGCAGAGACGTTGGATGGACTTGCTTAAGGACTATGATTGCGAGATTAAGTACCATCTGGGAGCTGCTAATCTCACCGCTGATGCTTTGAGTCGCAAGGTGCGACTATCCGCACTTCAGACTTGTTCGATGTCTAGTGCGATCAGTGACTGTTGTACTTCAGGATATACTTTCAAGCATAAGAAAGGTATGCAGGGTATCCAGATGTTTGCGATATTATCTGAGCCAGCGTTGTATTCGCGGATTCGAGATGCTCAGATGTCTGATTCGAAGACCCAGCGTTTAGCTCGTCTAGCTAACGAGGGTAGCTCGTCTAGATTTCACTATCAGTCAGATGGCTTTCTGTGTTTGTCTGGTAGGCTTGTGATTCCGCAGGATGTAGAGTTGCGAGAGAAGATTTTGTCTCAGGCGCATCGCACTAAGTTGAGTATTCATCCTGGGAGCAACAAGATGTACAAGGATCTACGTACTCGTTTCTGGTGGAAAGGAATGAAACGCAGTGTTTATCAGTTTATTTCGAGATGTTTGGTGTGTCAACAGGTCAAGGAAGAGCACCGACGACCTGGAGGATTGCTTCACAGTCTGCCTATTCCTGAATGGAAATGGGAGTTTATCACAATGGACTTTGTGACCAATTTTCTGGTATCCCCGAGGAACTGTGATGCTATCTGGGTTGTGGTGGACCGACTCACCAAGTCAGCGCATTTCATTGCCTATAGCCGGGAGTACAATGTGGATCATATGGCTCGGTTGTACATTCAGGAGATTGTTCAACTTCATGGAGTGCCTGTGAGCATTGTCAGCGATCGGGACCCCAGGTTTACTTCTAGATTCTTGGGGAGTGTTCAGCGTGCGATGGGTACTACTCTCAGTTTGAGTACTGCCTATCATCCGAAGACTGATGGTCAGTCAGAGCGCACTATCCGTACTTTGGAGGATATGCTTAGAGCGTGCGTCATGGATTTTGGTTCAGCCTGGCAGGATCACTTGCCATTGATCGAGTTCGCGTACAATAACAGCTATCATACTAGTATTGGGATGGCACCTTTTGAGGCGTTGAACGGGAGACATTTTCGTACTCCACTCTTCTGGGAAGAAGTGGGGGAGAGACAGTCTGAGGGACCGGAGTTTATCCAGCAGGCGGTAGACATTGTTGATTAGATCAAGAAACGGATTAAGACTGCACAGGATCGTTAGGCCAGCTATGCTAACACCAAGCGTAGGCCTTTGCAGTTCGATGTCGGGGAGAAAGTGTTTCTGAGAGTGTCACCTTTCCGCAAAATTCTCAGGTTTGGCCTTAAGGGCAAGTTGTCTCCCAAATTTATCGGTCCGTTTGAGATCTTGGAGAGCATTGGCGATTTGTCTTATCGACTAGCTTTGCCACCGCATCATTCCAGTATTCACGACGTGTTCCACGTATCTCTGTTGCGACGGTATATGGCGGATGAGTCTCATATTTTGCAGCGGTCTAAGGTTCAGGTGAGCAAGGATTTGACCTATGTTGAGAAACCTATTCGTATCCTGGATTATAAAGATAAGGTTTTGCGAAACAAAGTCATTCCTTTGGTTTTAGTTCAGTGGCAGCGCCGAGGCCTTGAGGAAGCTACTTGGGAGCTTGAGGACAGGAAGCGTTTCGTATAGTTGTATTCAGTTGCAAACTCTGTAAACGTTTGATTTGAATAAAGAATGTTTCTGATTTCTGTATTACATTCAGTACTTAAGATCTGATTTCGAGGACGAAATATCTTAAGTTGGGGAGAATGTAGTAGCCCGTACCCTAATTGAGTAATTAAAGGATTAATGCTAATTAAATAAATTGGGTATCGGACGGATCGGAAGCTCCGAAGGCATGATCGAAAGCTCCAATCAGGATCGGAAGCTCCTTTGAGCGATCAGAGGCACCGATGTTATTACGTCATCCATGACGTGTGGTTGGATCGGAAGCTCCGATCAGGATCGGAAGCTCCGATCACCCCTATCCGAAGCCAACAAATGATATTTTGACACGTGGCAGATCAGGATCTTCGAAAGCTCAGATGGCAGGATCGGACGTTTCGATCGAGGTTCGGAAGTTCCGATCGAGGATCAGAGGCTCCGATCGTTGTTTATAAATAGAAGGCCGAGAATTCACTTTCAATTGCCAATTCCGGATTTCCTCTCTCTACTCTAGTCGTATTCGAGTTGTTCTAGACTTCCTAGGCTTGACCCGGGAGTCGTCGAGGCATTCGGAAGTCGTAGCAGAGTTGTGCCCAAGTTCTGGTGGCATCGACATCAAAGGGCTAACGACGGACGAAGGTCTAGCTTTTGCTTCCTATAAATATTTAGGAGTATGCAATATCTTAGTTAAGGCTTTTAGAGCACTTTAATGATAGTAGTATCATTTGGCAGTGTAGAGCAGACTATAGGCGTGGACCTAGAGTTGGTAGAGCTTGCACTGATTTGAGGTACGAAAGTACTATTCGAGATATCCTGACTGAGTATGCATGTATTATGCGACTGCATGGTTTATATGTCATTGATTTATGCTGCATTCATTTGCATACTGAGCTATCTCCTTCGAGATGTCTGTTAGTAGGGTTTTTTCCCTATCCTATTAGTGGTTGGACTTCCATCGATTTGGGTCCGGCATATCCACTGGTATTATGGTATGGGAGCCACCTCCTGAAGCGACGGCACAGCGTGCTACATACCAGGGCCCGGTCTGTCTCTGTTATCTGATCCTTGACCTCGAGTTTATAGGGAGTTCACTTTGCATGCATGTATACTCATACTCTCGTACTGAGCGTTTTATGCTCACGTCTCATACTCTGTATTTCTGGACACCCTATTCCATGGGGCAGGTTTGCGATTGGATGAGGCGGGTGGATCCAAGAGGGGCTAGGCAGTGGTTGGTCAGCTGGAGCTTTGCCTAGGTTTTATTCTGTTGTTATTTGGATTAATACAGCTGTTCGATATGGTTGTATAATATTTGGGTATTTACAGATTCCTTTACTTGGGATTGTATATTGTATTTGGTTTCCGTAGTTTTATTCTGATATCCATTTAATTAAGTTAATTGCATGCCTAAGTTCTGTTTAGTAGGTGATCCAGGTAAGGGTCACTAAAAGATGATAATCATGAAATCGAGTAATGCAGTAGCGTATGTAAGCAACGATATGTTTATGGATGTTCGGAGTTCAATTTCCTACGTCACCCCTTCTTCCTCACGGGAAGGATACACTAGAAGACTTTGGTTATTACAACGACGTGCAATACACCCGATCCAAGTTAGGACTTATCAAATGCACAATATGGAACTCCTAGATTTACACTTATAAGATTCTAAGTTCTTATAAAACTTTCTTTAGTTGATGATGATAGCAATCTAAGCTTCTTGAAGGCTTTAGAATCTCAAATCCTTGTAGCAAATAGTGTTCTTCAAACAACGGCTGGATTTGAGTAACCCTTTGAGAAGATCTCTTTGTAGATCGGATAAGCTTTTTAGCGAAGGGTTGAGTGAGCAGTCGAGTATTCAAGAAGTGATTTTAAGTGCTCAAGTATGCAAATCTTTGTAAGCGAAGCTCTCTATTCTTCTGAGTAAGCTCTGATATTTATAGCAGTTTGTTCAACGTCTTCTTCCTCTTGACAACGGTAGGAAAACGTCTAGAGTGTCAGATATCAGTCATTGATCTGTGATATGCGATAATATCTTCTGAATATTTGTACAATAAGCGCCTTAAATTGTCTATTCAATGTGTCGTTCACATTAAATGTTATTTATGGCTTTCCTTACTTTATAAGACGGCTCCTTAAATGCTTCATCATTTGCATCTGAGTTGTCTTGTCAACCTTCTGAGAAACAGAGAACTCGTGAATTCTTGAGTACGATAGATATCATGTCAACTTGTGAGTTCAGTAGATATCCTTGGTCTGATAACCCAGATCAGTTGAGCATACGTTGGTTGATGTTCTTAGATCGGTTGACAGATGACGGTTGACGTGCTAAAATCAGTTGATTCTGCTTATTCAGTAGATATCTATTGGTTAGCTGATATGTTGGGGTCGGTAAACTTCTCTTGAACACCTGTTTTACATGAAAGTGGCGGCCGTACTAAAACAACGAAGTATTATTTTGTTATCACCAAAAGTTAGGATTCAACAAGCAGTTTGAACGTAAGGAAAAGGAGTGGGAATTAGGTGGAGAGAAATCTGATAGAAATGACATGCTCAGAAGTTTGTAATTAATGGGCTTGGAAGTCGGCTCATTAGTGGCAAACACCAATTTTTTTAAAATTCACTCTTTCTATTTTTAAAATATACTACACTAGCTACAACTTAAAATAAACTGGAAATATTTTCTCATGACTTTGTTCGACGGCTAGTCCGTTCCTTCAGTCCAAATTAAATTGTTGGAGAACGCGGCGATCAGATCAATTAGGATTGATACCCGGTGCAGTTGAAGTTTAAAATTTTTATATGGAACGATTCCATAATGAGTATCAAACTTACGATTAAATTGTGTGTGTAAAAATTAAATAACGATTATAAAATTTTTACCTCCAATCTCGAAGCGAGATTATGGACACCAACAGATTTCTCTGCTCTTGTTGTATATCCCTGGAACTGATGGACGAACTGTTCTTCAATCAGGTCCACGAACGGATATTTAATCCCTCTGATAGATTGCACTAGAAAATCTATCAGAAGTTTCTACGAAGAGATTAACGAATTTGATCCGTTAAACCAGACTGTAATTCAAAATTCACAGACTGGATTTTACCGAGCAGAGGGGAAAAGGGGGCGGCCACTTCAGAGGAAAAAGACTAGGGTTTTTCGAAAATATTGTGACCTGTTGTGTGTAATTTCTGTACTGCAATAACTTATTTATAATGTAGGCCACTAACAGCTTAGGGCCCATTAGTCATAAGTTCAAGCCCGACAAGCAAAGCCCGCATGTTCAGAAATTAATATAAAATTCATCGTGACTCCGATTGATAAACCGATTTCACCAATGTGCACAGAAACCATTTCTGCACCTTTTAAAGTCAAGATAAATTTTTCTGAATCCGAATTCAGTGGTTTCCAAAAATGCTCATCCCTATGTTATTTTAGGAAATTACTCCTCTACTCTTAAATAAGAAGTCCAACTTCTTTGTTCATTAAATTTAACTCTTTAAATTTAACTATCTCAATGGGGATTAAAAATCCATTACTCTGTGTGACCCTCAATGGTTCAGGGATACAGCTAGCCGTGGGCTCACAACTCCTTATGACTCGGAACAACGATTTCCGACTTGCCCATCGAATCATGGTAAGAGCGCCTAGCAACATCGCCCCATGATTCCCTAGGTATCACTGATAGTGCCTGCAAGAACCAATAGATTTTGGTTAGCGTACAGTACGGTCCCTTCATCCATATATCCCGTTCGAATCAACAACCATTGGTATATCGAGAGTCGTTCGAGATTCGATAACTATGCAATACATCTTGAAGATCAAATAGTGACATCGCATGTGTTACTAAGAAACCATTTCTTAAAACACATCATGTACTCTGGCCAGAGATTCGTCACACTAATATCTCCTCAGATCGCATAGGATATCCACACTCGCAAGTATGTGGTGAATCCTTGACAACAAAGCATCGACTCCTATATGTGTTGTAACTGTACCCAATCCCGACACTTGATGACCCCAATAGAGTCGGTAAACGAGTCAAAGCACAGTACTAGCATATAGAGTCTCAATGATGTTTCAAGTAGTAAGGACTAATGGTGTAAAACCAAAACCGCGGACTTTATCCACTCGATAAGTGATAACCACTTGGAAAGTTCGGATAGGGTAGTTCGATCATTCATCATATGAATATCCATTTGCATGCTTCGAACATCTCTATGTTCCCTACCAATGAAACGTGGTACTCTGCATCGCAAATGCTAGTCTCAAACTCGAGCGATCCTTATCCTTATTATCGGACGGCTCAATCGACTAGGAACATTTTAGAATATACAGTGACTATAAGATGTGTTTCATGATAGACATCCCCATGTTCTACCACATCTTACATACACTATAGTATATTCAAGGTCTTTATCAAAACAACAATAGTATATCACAATATAACAATATGGAGAAAGATAAAGTCATTGCCATTAATAAAAGTGTAAATTATATTAAACAAAAGATTGTTTATACAAAGAGTCATCAAAGCCCTTAGCCACAAGTTGGCTCACTGGGCACCTACTCTTTCAATCTCCCACTTGCCCTAAAGCCAACTAGTCATACTACGTAGACCCATTGCTTCGCGATGTTTGTCAAATAATGGTCCTGGCAAGGGCTTAGTAAGTGGATCAGTGATATTGTCTGCAGAGGCCACTCTTTCGACAGTGATGTCTCCTCTTTCCACAATCTACCGGATGATGTGGTATTTCCTCAGTACGTGTTTGGATCTTTGATGAGACCTTGGTTCCTTTGCCTGAGCAACGGCACCCGTGTTGTCACAGTACACCGGGACTGGACCAACAACTTCAGGAATGATGCCCAACTCTTGGACGAAATTCCTCATCCAAACGGCCTCTTTAGCAGCAGCTGATGCTGCAATGTATTCTGCTTCAGTGGTGGAATCCGCTGTGGTGTCCTGCTTGGAACTCTTCCAAGAGACAGCACCGCCATTGAGCATGAACACAAATCTAGAGGTTGACTTCGAGTCATCCACGTCACTTTGGAAGCTAGAGTCGGTATAGCCTTCCAATTTTAGTTCTCTTCCTCCATATACCATGAACATATTCTTAGTCCTTCGTAAGTACTTAAGAATATCCTTCACGGCTTTCCAATGCATTTGACCGGGATTAGCTTGATATCTGCTCGTGACACTCAGAGCAAATGCTACATCCGATCTGGTAGATATCATCCCATACATGATACTACCTATGGCTGACGCATATGGTACATGTGTCATTTTCTCTATCTCTTCATCCGTCTTGGGACACATAGACTTGGATAGAGAAACTCCATGACACATGGGTAGATGTCCTCTCTTGGACCCATCCATTGAAAACCGTTTCAATATGGTGTCGATGTAGGTTGATTGAGTGAGTCCTATCATTCTCTTAGATCTATCTCTATAGATCTGTATCCCTAGAATATAGGATGCCTCACCCAAATCCTTCATCGAGAATCTACCTGATAACCATATCTTTGTTGACTGCAACATCCCTACATCATTCCCAATGAGTAGGATGTCATCAACATAAAGTACTAAGAATGTCACAGCATCCTTAACTACTTTTTTGTACACGCATGGTTCCTCCGGGTTCTTGATGAAACCAAAATCCTTTATTGTTTCATCAAATTTCTGGTTCCAACTTCTTGATGCTTGTTTTAGACCATAAATTGATCTCTGAAGCTTGCATACCTTATGCTCGCTTCCCATGGATGTGTACCCCTCAGGCTGCTTCATATAGATTTCTTCCTTAATGTCTCCATTAAGAAAAGCAGTCTTCACATCCATTTGCCATATCTCATATTCATACCAAGCAGCTATGGCAATAAGGATTCTTATGGACTTGAACATTGCAACTGGTGAAAAGGTTTCATCATAGTCAACTCCTTGTCTTTGAGTATAACCTTTCGCCACCAATCGCGCCTTGTAGGTCAATACCTTACCATCAGGCCCAAGCTTTCTCTTGTAGATCCATTTACACCCTATTGGAACAATTCCATCGGGAGGATCTACTAAAGACCAAACTTGGTTTGTATGCATCGAATCTATTTCCGACTGCATAGCTTCAAGCCATAAATTTGAATCCGCATCAGAAATTGCTTCCTTAAAGTTTCTTGGATCACATCCAACGTCGGGTTCATCTTGATCCCCTTCAAGAAGTAGACCATATCGAATAGGAGGTCTAGAAGTCCTCTCGGATCTTCTAGGTATAGGCGTGTCTATCAATGGTTCCTGAGGTGTAGGATCGTTATTTTGTATTTCGGGTTCTTCTCGAATTTCTTCGAGTTCCATCATCTCGCCTTTCTTATCCAATAAGAACTCCTTCTCCAAGAAGGTGGCATTCCTTGAAACAAACACCTTTGTTTCAGCAGGATAATAGAAATAATATCCGATTGAATTCTTCGGATACCCTACAAAATAACATAAGCTGGATCGACTATCCAACTTATCTCCCACTGTCCGCTTCACGTAAGCAGGACATCCCCAAATCCTCAAGTACGAATACTTAGGAGCTTTGCCATTCCATAACTCATATGGTGTTTTGTCCACTGCTTTAGTGTGGACGTTGTTCAACAACAATACCGCCGTTTCAAGTGCATAGCCCCAAAACGAAGGTGGAAGCTCAGTGAAGCTCATCATGGATCGAACCATGTCCAACAAAGTTCGATTACGACGCTCCGATACACCATTCAGTTGTGGTGTCATAGGAGGAGTCCACTGAGAGAGAATCCCACTCTCTTTTAGATAGTCCAAAAACTCGGTACTTAAGTATTCTCCACCTCGATCCGATCGAAGTTCTTTAATACTTTTACCTAGCTTGTTTTCTACTTCAGCCTTGAACTCTTTGAACTTTTCAAATGCTTCAGACTTATATTTCATTAAATATAAATACCCATACCTAGAATAATCATCAGTAAAGGTAATGAAGTAGGTGTGGCCATATTGAGTACCAACTCTAAATGGACCACAAACATCTGTATGGATCAAATCCAACAGATTTTGACTACGCTCAGGTTTCCCCTTAAAAGGAGATTTAGTCATTTTTCCTTTCAGGCAGGATTCACAAGTAGGTAGAGAGTTAATATCAGACATATCAAACATGCCCTCTCCCACTAGCTTGTTCATCCTCCTTGAGGAAATATGACCTAGCCTAGCATGCCAAAGGTTTGCCGGGTTTTGACTATCGATTTTCCTTTTGTTTGTTGTTGCCGGTTTATCAACATAATTTATTGGAACGTCTTTTAGTTTTAAGTTATATAGATCGTTTTCAAGTTGTCCATTTCCAATCAAACATTCATTCTTGTAAATATTGCAAATCCCATTCACAAAATTGCAAGAATAACCATCTCTATCAAGCATAGAAACAGAAATAATGTTTTTAATCAAATCCGGAACAAATAAAACATCTCTCAAAAGTAACTTAAAACCGTTCTGCAAAATTAAATAAACATCTTCCACGGCTTTAGCTTCAACTCTGGAACCATTTCCGAACCTCAGCTGGGTCTCACCCATTCTAAGCCTGCGACTTCTTGTCATCACCTGCAAATCATTGCAAATGTGAGATCCACATCCGATATCCAATACCCAAGAAGTAGTATTAAGTAAAACATTTATTTCAATATAGAACATACCCTTCGCAGTTCGCAACTGCTCTAGATATTCCTTGCAGTTACGCTTCCAATGACCGGGCTTCTTGCAGTAATGGCAAACATCCTTAGATTTTTCCATGTTTGAAGCCTTTGTCTTGTACTTCTTCTCGGGTTCGATTTTCTTGGGTGGGGCAGAACGTTTCTTACCCTTTGTACTTGGCCCCTTCTTTGCAGAAAAAGAGGAGCCCACCAAGAAAGCCGGTTTATCATTCTTTAATGTGGATTCATATGTCACAAGCATATTGACCATCTCTTCAAGGGAGGCCTCTATCTTGTTCATATTGAAATTCACCACAAATCCGTCAAACGAAGAAGGAAGAGACAGAAGTAGTAAGTCCACGTTGAGTTCATGCTCCAACACCAAATCAAGGGTTACCAACTTCTGTATGAGCCAAATCACTCGTACCCCATGATCACGGACCGAAGTCCCTTCACGCATGCGACACGTCATTAGCTCCTTTACAGTAGCGAACCTTTCAGCCCTCGATTGAGCCCCAAAAAGTTCCTTGAGTTGTACGTGAATGTCAGCAGCATTCACGGTGTCCTCAAATCGCCTCTGGAGTGCATCAGATATCGAGACTTGCATATAGCATTTGGCCTTGATATCATGGTCCCACCATGTATCAAGTTTGGCTAACTCTTCTGGACTTATGTCAGCTGGTGCTTCCTTCAGAGGAGATTTTTCTAACACGTAGAGCATCTTCTCCGAAGTTAAGACAATCTTCAACTTACGGAACCATTCCGTATAGTTTGCGCCAGTCAACTTATTTTGTTCGAGGATCGAGAAAAGTGGATTACGCGAATTCATCTTTATGAAATACTGAAAAGAAACAGACAAATATCAGTGATTGTTTAAGCAATTTACTAAGACATAAAATAGGCGAAATTTATTTTATGAATCTCACTCCCACTATTTTAACGATTTCACTACCCTCTAGTGAAAACGGAAAACTGTTTTCCTTAGTGAGAACATGGAGTCCAATTGACAAACTATGGTCCCGAATAATATCAGCCAACCATAATTTTCAAAAGGTAGAGCCCAATTGCTTCCAAAGCAACCTCCACGTTTTTACCTCATGTCCAATAAGGGCCCAATAATATGACGCCGTTTATTGTGACATGTCAAGATGACCCATCAATATTAAGTTGTGATGGACGGTCGCCATGTGGATCCCCCAATAATATGAGCCGATCCCATGGGAGTTCCACCCAACTTACAATATGTGTCGATCCAATGTACAGCTTTTCGACGAACGGGCCCCCCCAATAATATGAGCCGAACCGTATCCGCGGGTAGCATCTCATACATTGATCGTTGATAGAAGGTAGGAATATTTAAACAAATTTAAATTTCCTTTATTTATCTTGATATCAATTTTAAATCATATTTAAAATGAGGGATTTTAATTTTGAAAATTTGTCTCATCATTTTTAAAATTTTGTATGCTTGCCGGATTCACACAATTTTGTTTAAAACATGCATACAACAATAATATCACATATTATATAGGATGATCGATTCCATTTCTAATCGACCCGTGGTTGCCAATCACGAGTCTTAGTCCAATCCTAGGTAATATGCAGTATGCAATGCAATCCTATTACATTTTGCTTCCAATTTACATTTCTTCTGTCTTTATTGTCTGCTGGGCCCACCTCCATCTTCAAATCTTCATCTCCCACTAAATCTAATGTATTTACAATAAATAACAATGACAAGTAGGGGATATATTTTCAAGGGTGGGAACGGGCCATAAACCAAGCCCACTTTTATTACATATGACAATTCATATTGGGCCATAAACCAGGCCCATTAATAAATCCAACAACAATAAAAACAAATGTAAATTCCTAACATACACCTAAAAAATTGGTCATGGCAATCGATCATCCTTATCCAATAACATTTAATTCAAAATTAATTTATTGGATAACATGCAATGGCAATTTAAATTTAAAAGGATAAAATCATATTTCATGCATAAAATCTCATTTTATGTACAAAATCATATTTTATCTTTTTATCAAATAAAATCATATTTTATCTATAAAATCCAATTTTATACATAAAATCATATTTTACTCAATATATCCATAAGATCATATCTTATCATCAATTGTACCAAAAATAATTAATTTCAAAATTCAATTTAACGGATAAGATATTTAAATTTTCCAAAAATTCAAATTTATCCAAAAATCAATTTTAAAATTTTCGGACTCGAACAATTCGATCCGATGCCTCGTGGACCAATCAAAAACAATTTTCGATCGGACCAAAAATAGAATTTTAACATATTAAAATTTAATTTAAAAATTAAAAATTAATTTTTCCCGCGGGCCGCCCGGGACATTCCCGGGCTGCCCGCGCCCTAATGGGGTCGGGCCGGGCAGCGACCATCGCTGCCCCCCCACCCCCCGGGCAGCGATCCAATCGCTGCCCGGGTTTTTGCCCGAAATTTTTTTTTTTATTTTAAATATTTATTTTGTTTCAAAAACCGAGGCTTAAAAAATTTTTGTACAATCGATTAATTTAATCGCTTGATCTGAGCAACCTGGCTCTGATACCATTGTTGGAGAACGCGGCGATCAGATCAATTAGGATTGATACCCGGTGCAGCGGAAGTTTAAAATTTTTATATGGAACGATTCCATAATGAGTATCAACCTTACGATTAAATTGTGTGTGTAAAAATTAAATAACGATTATAAAATTTTTACCTCCAATCTCGAAGCGAGATTATGGACACCAACAGATTTTTCTGCTCTTGTTGTATATCCCTGGAACTGATGGACGAACTGTTCTTCAATCAGGTCCACGAACGGATATTTAATCCCTCTGATAGATTGCACTAGAAAATCTATCAGAAGTTTCTACGAAGAGATTAACGAATTTGATCCGTTAAACCAGACTGTAATTCAAAATTCACAGACTGGATTTTACCGAGCAGAGGGGAAAAGGGGGCGGCCACTTCAGAGGAAAAAGACTAGGGTTTTTCGAAAATTTTGTGACCTGTTGTGTGTAATTTTGTACTGCAATAACTTATTTATAATGTAGGCCACTAACAGCTTAGGGCCCATTAGTCATAAGTTCAAGCCCGACAAGCAAAGCCCGCATGTTCAGAAATTAATATAAAATTCATCGTGACTCCGATTGATAAACCGATTTCACCAATGTGCACAAAAACCATTTCTGCACCTTTTAAAGTCAAGATAAATTTTTCTGAATCCGAATTCAGTGGTTTCCAAAAATGCCCATCCCTATGTCATTTTAGGAAATCTTACTCCTCTACTCTTAAATAAGAAGTCCAACTTCTTTGTTCATTAAATTTAACTATCTCAACGGGGATTAAAAATCCATTACTCTGTGTGACCCTCAATGGTTCAGGGATACAGCTAGCCGTGGGCTCACAACTCCTTGTGACTCGGAACAACGATTTCCGACTTGCCCATCGAATCATGGTAAGAGCGCCTAGCAACATCGCCCCATGATTCCCTAGGTATCACTGATAGTGCCTGCAAGAACCAATAGATTTTGGTTAGCGTACAGTACGGTCCCTTCATCCATATATCCCGATCGAATCAACAACCATTGGTATATCAAGAGTCGTTCGAGATTCGATAACTATGCAATACATCTTAAAGATCAAATAGTGACATCGCATGTGTTACTAAGAAACCATTTCTTAAAACACATCATGTACTCTGGCCAGAGATTCGTCACACTAATATCTCCTCAGATCGCATAGGATATCCACACTCGCAAGTATGTGGTGAATCCTTGACAACAAAGCATCGACTCCTATATGTGTTATAACTGTACCCAATCCCGACACCTGATGACCCCAATAGAGTCGGTAAACGAGTCAAAGCACAGTACTAGCATATAGAGTCTCAATGATGTTTCAAGTAGTAAGGACTAATGGTGTACAACCAAAACCGCGAACTTTATCCACTCGATAAGTGATAACCACTTGAAAAGTCCGGATAGAGTAGTTCGATCATTCATCATATGAATATCCATTTGCATGCTTCAAACATCTCTATGTTCCCTACCAATGAAACGTGGTACTCTGCATCGCAAATGCTAGTCTCAAACTCGAGCGATCCTTATCCTTATTATCGGACGGCTCAATCGACTAGGAACAGTTTAGAATATACAGTGACTATAAGATGTGTTTAATGATAGACATCCCCATGTTCTACCACATCTTACATACACTATAGTATATTCAAGGTCTTTATCAAAACAACAATAGTATATCACAATATAACAATATGGAGAAAGATAAAGTCATTGCCATTAATAAAAGTGTAAATTATATTAAACAAAATATTGTTTATACAAAGAGTCATCAAAGCCCTTAGCCACAAGTTGGCTCACTGGGCACCTACTCTTTCATAAATTTCAAACATGAAAACATTAAAATAACTAGCCACACATTAAATATCAGGAATAATATATCATCACATAAAATTAATCATAACAATTAAATATAATGCATAAAACCATATAAATCATTTATAATTATCGTGATTAAGCTAGTGGACTTTTGGACCTTACAAATACACCTAAAAAAAGAAAGCACACACACACAAAAAACAATAAAATGTGTAAATGAAGTAAAATCATGGAAAAACTACAAAGTAATAACAATTTTGTTTTGAACTGAATAATATTTATTTTATTTACCAATTCTGAAAACATACGAATAAAATTTATATTTATAAGCCAGCTTCAACTTTACGTAATCAAGCATCAAATTTAAAGTTATACATAGTTAGACAAATACATATTTATCGCTTTAGATTAAAATAATATGTATTTGGGGTTTTTAAGAGAACCCCATTTAGATAATGACATTGAAAATTGAAATAAACAAAGTTTCATTATGAGGGTAACTCGGTTTCTTGATCTTGTGTTTGAGAGGATTTCGGATCCGAAATGGAATTGAAGGGTGTTCGAAATTTATAAAAATTTAAAAATAAAACTAAAATCAGTATGGATAATGGATGTTGTCTCTATTGATCTGTGGATTGTGGTGGTTGTAAAAGTACAAATAAAACCTTTATTATTTCAAGAATGATTTGTTTAAATTTACACATATTAGAAATGAGAAAGATATTTATGCTGGAAAGATAGATTACATAACTTAACAATTTAAATCTTTGACTAATGTTTTGTTTTATTTTCAATCTTTCGCTCCAGCAATTATAGTGCATTATGTAAAGATGACAGTTCGTAATTCTCACAATGGGAAAAAGATATTTATGCTGGAAAGATAACTCATATAGCATGATGAATCTATCTATTCTATTATTTTTATAAGTATCTATCTTGCATTTCCTTTTACATAAGTGTAGAAAATATAGAGAGAAAATTAATCTCGTTATATTCCTCTAGAAAATGTACAGACATTTAAATAATCCTAGGTATTATAAATTCCCTTCAATCAAGGGATAATAAAAAGATATCCTACCAAAAAAATAAAAGATATTTAAATCTACAAAATTGATATCAAATATTCACAAATATTATCTAAATCTACACGCCTCCTCAAGATTGGCCATAGATATTGATGAGTCCAAGCTTGCCTACAAGATATTCATGTGAGTGCTCTGACAGCTCCTTTATTAGCACATCAGCCAGCTGATGAGTCGTAGGAGCATATTCCACCTTAATCATGCCTTGTTCCAATTTTTCTTTGATGAAATGTCTATCAAATTTGACGTGCTTGGTTCTATCATGGTGAACGGGGTTATGGACAATGCTGATGGTTGATTTATTGTCACAATACAGTACCATTGGCCCTTCAATCTCCATGTTTAGCTCCTTCATCACTCTTCGTATCCAAATGAGTTCACACACTCCATTAGCCATTGCTCGATACTCAGCCTCAACACTATTTCTCGCAACAACAGATTGTTTATTGCTGAGTCAAGTCACTAAGTTTCCCCATACAAAAGTACAATATCCATATGTTGATTTTCTATCATCGATGGATCCAGACCAATCTGCATCAGTGAATGTTTTTACTCCATGATCACTAGTTTTCTTAAAGAACAAGCCTTTACCCGGAGTTTGTTTTAAGTATCTCAGAATTTTGTACACATCATCAAGGTGACCTTGGCATGGTGAATGCATGTATTGACTCACTAGAATCACTGCAAAAGCAATATCCGGACGAGTATGTGACAAGTAGATAAGATTTCCCACAAGGCGTTGATAGCTTTCTTTATCTACTGGTTCACCCTCAAACAATTTTCCTTTGTGTCCAAGTACAATTGGTGTTTTACTTGATTTGCAACCAAGCATACCAGTTTCCTTTAGAAGATCCAACGTATATTTTATTTGGGAGACAGAGATGCCTTTCTTGCTCCTAGAAATTTCCATCCCGAGAAAATATTTTAATGCACCAAGGTCCTTGACTACAAATTCCTTTGCCATCATCAAATTAATATCTTCCATTTATTTGTTGTCATTTCCAGTGATGATGATATCATCAACATAAACAGTGAGAATAGAGATTTTTCCTTGTGCTGAGACAAAGAGTGTGTGGTCTGCTTGTCCTTGGCTATACCCAAACGTCTTGATCACTTTAGATAATCTATCAAACCAAGCACGTAGAGATTGTTTCAGCCCATAGAGAGATTCTTTTAGTCTGCAAACACTTGAGCTCACTAACCTCTCCTCAAATCCCGAAGGTTGGTTCATATAAACTTCTTCTTCGAGCTCCCCATTTAGGAAGGAATTCTTGATGTCGAGCTGATGTAGTGGCCAATCGAGGTTGGCTGTCAATGAAAAAAGAATCCTGAAGGTGTTGAGTTTGGCCACTGGAGCAAAGGTTTCAGTGTAGTCAATGCCATAGGTTTGTGTGAAACCTTTGGCAACCAATCGTGTCTTGTGTCGCTCAATTGATCCATATGCCCTGTATTAGACAGTAAATACCCACTTTTACCCTACTGTCTTTTTCCCATGAGGCAAATCAACCCATTCCCATGTTTTATTTTTTTCAGAGCTTGCATCTCCTCGAGTACTACGATTTTCCACTTAGGAATAGCTAGTGCTTCTTGGATGGACTTGGGAATCATTAAACTAGATACACTCGAGGTAAAATCATGAAACGATGGAGATAATTTTGAGTAAGAGACAAATTTGGAGATGAGATGTTGTGTGCAAGATCGCACGCCTTTTCTTACTGCTATAGGAACTTCAAGGTCAAGAAAAGTACCTTTTTGAAGATCTGCCATTGATTCAGTTTCATGACTGTGGTTTGGACTCATCAAGTCTTTAATTTTCGTGAGGTTTTTTCCATCTCGAGTAGACATGTTCAAATGCTGGTGGTAGTGTTGATTCTCCTCCAGTTTCTAAGATGGGGTCAGGTTTTGATGAGTCTAACTTAGAGTTCTCATGTGGTTAAATAAGTGGGGAAGAGGCAGTAGCATCCAATCTAATATCAAGAATTGGGGAAGCATCCCAATGAGCTCGAACTAATATCCCCCCCCCCCCCCCGAGGTGATCTGGGAGTGAAGTAAGGAATGTCCTTGAAGAATGTAACATATGTGAAATATAGGTTTTCTTCGTGAGATGACAGTAACAACGATAGCCCTTTTGAGTAGCAGAATAACCTAGGAAAACTGTTTGAGAGAACGAGGATTAAGTTTACCACGATGAGGAATATGAATAAATACGGTACACCCAAAAATTTTAAATAGAAGGGATTGAGACGTGGAGAACAGTGGATATTTAATTTTGAGCATGGACAATGGGGTTTCAAAGTTAATGGTTTGTCTTGGTAAACGATTGATGAGATAGACAGCGGTGAGTATGGCATCCCCCAAAGGTATTTAGGTACATTCATGGTGACGAGCTACTTCCAACGGGTGACGATTTTTTCTTTCAGATACACCATTTTGTTGAGAGGTATCGACACAAGAGCTTTGATGTATTATCCCATGACTTACGAGGTAGTCACCAATAATGGCATTGAAATATCCTTTGCCATTATCAATTCGAAGGGTTTGAATATTACTTTGGAATTGGGTTTTAATCATAGTGTGAAAATTTTGAAAGACTTGACTGTTATCAGATTTGTTAGTGAGAAGATACACTCATGTAACCAGTGTGTGATCATCAATGAACGTCAAAAACTATTTTTTCCCTTGAGATGTGGTAATTGGTGAGGGTCCCCAAATATCGTTGTGGATAAGAGAAAACGGACTTGAAGGGGCATAGGGTTTGGTTGGAAAAAATATTGCAAGTGTGTTTAGCCATTTGACAGTGCTCACAAGTAAATAAACCAGGATTTTTATTAAGAAACAAAGAAGGGAACAAACGTTTTAAATAAAAGAAACTAGGATGGCCAAGCCTATAATGCCATTTTATTATTTCTCTAGAATTAGGAACTGAAGTAGAATTAACACTAGACACCAACGATTTTCTGGGCGGGGTCATCTCAAAGTAGTAAAGGCCATGATGAGTCCTAGCATTGCCAATCATCATCCTTGATAGCGGATCCTAAAATTGACACGACAATGGCAATAATTTATCAATGCATAAACTGTCATGAGTGAATTTACTAACTGAAATTAGATTTCAAGTAAGGGAAGGGATATATAAAATAGTTTTTAAAAGGATATCCTTGGATAATCGAATATCGCCCATCCCCAAAACCACAGTTAAAGATCCATCGGTAGTTTTAACAGTAGTATGATTAGAACAATGATTGTAAATGTAAAAATGACTAGAATCTCATGTCATATGATCCAAGACCCTCGAGTCAATAATCCAAGTGGGTGTAGAGTTAACACTAAGAGCTGAATGGAATATACCAGATTTTTCTATGGAACACGACCCAACATTGGTCTGGATAAAGAGTGGAGTGAGGTGTCACAAAGGAGTCGACAGTATTGCTCGATCTTATCAATTTGCTCTTTTGTGAATGGGGCAGTGAGGGCTGCTGGGGCTGCTGGATTGGAACTGGTTTGGGTGTGATAGCTTCGGCCTTCATTCTTCTTCCGTGGCTGCCAATCTCCTGGTTTTCCATGGATTTTCCAGCATTTTTCCTTTGTATGACCAGGACGATGACAGTGGTCACATCAAGGTTGCTTATTAGTATGTTGTATAGTTGTGGGAATCTTATTTGAAGCTAGAACGGAAGCATCAGATGTTGCTGGTGAGTAAGAATCAGTGAGCATCACTTTACGTCGCATTTCTTCCAGTTGAAATTCTGCAAATGCTTCTTCGGGACTTGGAAAGGGTTCACGGGCAACCATTTTGCCCCGAACTTCATCCAAATCTCGATTTAAACCAGCCAAGAATTCAAATACCATTTCTTTTTCAGCATCCTTCTGATTTTTGACACTGCAATCTGTGCATAAAGAGTTTGCATCAAGAAATAGATCTAGTTCCTGCAACAGGTTTTGAAGATCTGAAAAATACTGAGTAACCGAGTTATGGCCTTGCTTCAATTCTTTCAATTTAGAGAGAATTTCAAATATTTGCGAAGTATTGCCCAAGTCTGAATACATCGTGCGGGCAGCATCCCACACGGCACACATCATTCGTAGTTTGGAACCACAGATAGCGGCGGCTGATGTTGGGTTCCATCGAGTTGACGAGCCAGGAGAGAACAATTGAATTTTTGGTTGTCCAAATTTTGTATGATGAATCAGTAGACTTTGGAGAAAGGAGATCTCCTGTGAGGTATCCTAGTTTCCCATAACCGCAAATAACGATCTTTACGGATTGGGCCCATTGGAGGTAATTTTTCCCGTTGAGTTTATGGGTTGTGATCTGCAGAGAAGAAGCGTCGCCTCCGGAAAAAGAGGTGATGTTCCAGAGTTTTTTCCTAACATGTTTGACTCAGAAGAGATGGAGTCAGTCGACAAATTTTTTCTGTGAGAAAAGAACCCCTCGGCTCGTGATACCATGTAGAAAAGATAGAAAGAAAATTAATCTCGTTATATTTCTCCAGAAAATGTACAGACATTTAAATAACCCTAGATATTACAAATTTCCTTCAATCAAGGGATAATAAAAAGATATCCTACCAAAAAATAAAAGATATTTTTTTTTTGAAAACAAAAGATTATATTAAAAAGCCAAATCTGACGCAATTACATCCGAAATAAGTGAAGACGAGGGTATAACCCCACCTTCGAAACCAGATAAAGATCTAGTTGTTCTTGCTAATGCATGAGCAACATGATTCGCTGATCTTTTAACAAAAATAAAAGAGCAGGATTGTAAATCCCTAGCTAGATATTTACATTCATCGACTATCAAACCAAGATGAGACAAATTTGGAGACGAATCTTGTAAAGCATTGATAACCAAAAGAGAGTCGGATTCAAATATAATATGAGAAAGCTGCTGTCTTTTAATCCAACGGAGTGCTTCTCGAATTCCTTTTTCTTCAGAGATGGTTGGTTCATGAAAACCAAGTATTCGACCATGGATTGCCGCCAGAACAGTACCCCCAGAATTTCTTAACAAACATCCAAAGCCCGTGTGAGGAGGTTCGGTGAATAGTGCAACATCCACATTACACTTCAAATGAATTGTAGGAGGATGTGTCCATCTCGAAAATGCATTCTGCAATTGAAAACTAGGGGGCTGTGTAGTCTGAGAAGTTACCCCAACCCAACATGTGCGAAGCTCCATTGCTGAATAAAAGATCATAGCAGGTGATTTCCCTTTTTGGTTCCAAACAACGTCATTTCGATTTTGCCAAACACTCCACATAATTGCAGCTGCCACAATAATTTCCGAGGAGTTGCTAGAGATCACAAGATTGTTCCACCATTCTAGAATATAACTGACATTACTCACATGGCTGCCTATAGATTTCAAACTCCAAATATTTCGAATTAGTGTACAAGAAACCAAAGCATGGAGTGGATATTTCGGCTCATGGTGACAAATTGGGCACCATTCAGCAACATCAACTTTACGATATTTTAGAGCAGTCATAGTTGGCAAGCAATTCGAAAGAGTGCGCCAAAGAAAATTACAAACCTTGCCTGGGAGTTTGAGATTCCAAACTAGATTCCAATCAACAACAGATGTGAAAGTCAATTGCTCTCGAGAATTCATCAAAGCTCGATAACCACTCTTCACACTATAACATCCACGCTGATCATCAATCCAAAACCAAATGTCATCACAACTTCTAATACTCAATGGGATAGATAAAATGAGATGCTGATCTCGCTCATTAAAAAGCCTCTTCAAAAGATCTAAATCCCAATCACCATTTTCCCCCAGTCTTAGAGAATTTACCGTAGCACTTTGTAGCTCCGGAGGTCTAACAGAAGTAATAAAAGAATTTTCTGGATCAAGAAACCATGGTTCTTCCCAAATCTTTGTTTGATAACCTGAACTGATGCGTAATCTCATCCCATTTTTTATCAGAGTTTGAGCTGCCATAATGCTGCGCCATATAAAACTTGGATTTGCCCCCAATTGAGCATCTAAAAAAGACCCATTCAGAAAGTAACGTGCTTTGAGAACTTGAGAAGCTAAAGAGTTTGGTTCTATTATCAATTTCCAACCTTGTTTAGCTAATAAAAAAATATATTTAAATCTACAAGATTGATATCAAATATTCACAAATATTATCTAAATCTACAATAAGTATTCGTTATGGTATTTCAATTGCATGTCAAAAAATGAGAAAGATCATAGCATGAAATTAAAATAAAATAGTTGGAGGTTTGCATACTTTGTGAAGGTTTGTCCCTGCAGCATTAGAAAGTTTGAATATGATATGAGTTTATGTACCTTATAACTGTTGGTCCTTCACTTTGGTTCTTTAATTCTTTATGTTTTGAATTTTTAATCAGCCAAGAACGAAGTGTTATAAGACATGCAGATTGAATTGGCAGAGTGATTTCTTCCTTTCATTTGAAATTTGATTCCTATTCTCGTAAAGAAGATATTGAAACAAAGTAGATGTTTAGTTATCTAATCTATGTAAACAGAATTTCTTATTCTGCAAAGAAAAGTTGAAGGAGAAGATAAGTTTAAGAAGATGTCCAGCAGGTATTTTAAACACAATTCTTATTGGAATTAAACTAACTGAATAAAATCTTCAAATATGAATCATAAATTAGGTTTAAGAAGTTGTCAAGTTTTTTGTCTCCCTTTATCACACTTTGATTTCTGATTCAATTGAAAATATTCTAAGGCTATCAAATTGTGTAAAGCATGGAGGCGTTACATGATCTTCAGTCAACACACCGAGACCGATTAAATAAGAAAATGAATTTGGGTGGCTCTGTAAAGAATAGAAAATAGATTAAGGTATTGGATTAATATTAAGAGGCTATAATGGTAACTTTTAGTTTATTGTGTTTCAAATTATTTCTACCATTTTATTTTATATGAATAGAAATAATTTAATGACTTATATCTCAAATTCCTTCCTTATCTCTCCCAAGTTCTTTATGTTTCTTCTCACACGTGTTATTAAATTATGTATTGTTAAGTTATAATTCTTTTATGATTTTCATCCATGATAAAGATCTTGGTTGAATTTCTTAAACTTATCTGCAACTTAAAATTTTGTTTTCTCAACGTACAATTCCTACTTCAGCGCTGCCATATCCAAAAGGTAAATAATCAACAACTCGTGAACGTGGACACACAATACAACTTCTATATGGGTCCTAAATGTGCACTTAGCAACTAAAGTTGTGAAGTTCTTAACTTTTGTAAGACCAATACATTTATAGATGCTAAAGTAAATGGAACTTGAATATATCCCCTTATGCCTTGGTCATGTGTAATAAAAAAATAATTTTTTTTTTTTGCACACATTTTATCGAACAGTTAGAGGTTGATTTATTTCAAAGAAGTAGAGAAGCAGAAGAGAATTTATATTGGTAAATTAATACAACCCGAATAGTGTAGGACTCATGTAACTTAAAGTAATAAAATGAATGCGTTTGTCACCTTATGCAATACTCAATTTGATTAATCTTTTATGTACTCCACTGGTCTTCGTTCAAAAACCTTCAGAACTTGGAGACATACGAAAAAGTAATTATAAGTATAATCGGACATCCAATGCCATGGGTGTAGAAATTTTGTTTTGGAGTGAGTGAAGTATGAGATGAAGAATTCGTAGAGTATAAAATTGGATGTGATAAATGGAGAGGCCAAAACTGATTTGTGATGGTGATTTGGTTTTTCCATGTCACCCACGATCTCTGAACAATATAGTAACAATTTTGATTTGTGTTTTAGTATATTTTGTCATACCAAACTTCCAAGTCATACCAAACATACGAAGATAGTTAATATTGCACTCTAATCGTTTATAAAATAGTAAGAGATAAATATAATAATTTGTATAGAATTTGGTTAAAAGCACAGGTAATAAAGTATGTGCAAATTATCCATAATTATTTTTAAAGCATAACCACAAAAATTAAGGGTAACGAAGAAATTTACAAACATTATAGAAAGAAGACTTTAAGTACTCAAAATATTATTTAAGACTTCAATTTGGTTTCCAATGCTTTGTTTTATCTTATTATTGTTTCCTGATGAACAAATTGGCAGAAAAAAGTGACACAAAAATCTGTAGGAAAAAACACAATTTCAAAATACTGGAAATTATAAAATTATTTTATATCTCAAGTACAATGGATAGACAATTACTTAAGAGTCAACTTCTAATTAACTTATTGATGGTGATCACTTTTTGAAAGTTGAGAGTGATTGGATGAGGTGATTGGATAATAACCTCCAGATAATGGATATCAGAAAGTTCAGAGTGATTGTGTGAGGCAAATGTATGCGAATAAAATATAATTTCTCAGATTCGTGTTATTAGATTCAATTATAATATTATCACAGGTATAAAAGTTTATGTTAGCTATTGTAACATTTAAATATTTGTACATTTAAATATTTTTTTTAATGGTTAAAAAAACTAATTAGCACATTATGAACTTGTCCACAAATAGAGCACTCTGATTTTCGAATTAAGTATCATACTAAAAAGGGGTGAAAACTTAAGGAAAAAACCAATTCCAATAAACATATCAAATGAATTACAAAAAGAGAATAAAGATACTACAGTACTAGTTGTGAAGGAAAGAATGCATGACATTAGAATGCAACTGTCAAAAAATGTTGCAAAAAGAGTTGTGAAGGCTTCTTCTAGAAAGGGAAATAAATAAGAAAAAAAACAGATGACAAAGAGATATTTTATGCGGCACACAATTACAACTTTGTTATCTTGAATAAAATATAATCAATTGACATGCGTATAGAGCACCAGCAAGAAAATTCCATCCAAAGCTATGCTAAGATGAGTATTCTCATTTGACGACAATGAACCTAGAAATGACAAATGACCAAAGTAGTGAATAAATAAACTATATCAACCTTACCTCGTTCTCTTCCATGAAATGGAATAACACTAAAATTCAAACTCATATATAATTTATTATATCTATTCACGAAATTTGGAGCCCCGCACAATATTAATATATAATATATGTGGAATGAATTGCACTAAAAATGAAAACATAGCATTTCACTGCGTAAGGTAAAATTCAGTTTCCATCAAACCATTTTGACTATTCAAAGAATGCAAAAAATTGACAAAAAAATCCGAATCATATCCATAACCATCAGGGTGTGAGCTGTGAGTTTTCTTAAGCATATTGGGAAATAATAAATAACAAAATAAAGGAAAAACACAACACAGAGCATAGTCGCAAAAATATTGTTGAAGGAATACAAAATCTTGGGCGATGAACAATTGAACGAAACGTATAACCTTGATTTGAGTGAAATCAGTTGGGCCTAGTATTGGTTTGCCATAGAGTTTATTGACCAATCAAAATTCCAACAAATTTGGAGAGTTTCTTCGATGTATGATTGATCTTCCAATCCCATCTCCGTAGAAGAATTTTCGGCTTCGAGTGAGGAAGCAATGAACTTTGAAACGAAAGGGTACGGAGTTTCAGTTTCAATTACTGATTCAGTCTGACTTACAAATATTCAATTTCCCTAATGTTTTTGTATTCAGTTTCTCTACTGTTTTTTAAGTTGACTCCCCTCATTCCATGAAACCTAGTCGACTCTGGATCTGATACCACTTCAATTTCACGTCTCGAAAACTGGGGCTAGTTGACATCGACATTATTTAACATTTTCACATTAATAACAAGCCTTGGATTTTGAGAAATTCCAGAAACAAGTCTATTCATTCATAAATCTGAAATACATTGTCTTACATAAACTCGAAATTTAATTGTCTTCACAATCCTTAACTGAAAACAACTAAACTTAATACACAGCGGACAACTTAATACAAATAAATGAAAGCAGAAACCAAACATCATCAGTTTATTGGTCTTCTTCACCAACAAGAACTAGTTTTTCTCTTCATCTTCCATCTCTTCGTCGTTCTTATCTGAGATGTTGGTTTGGTGGGTGAGTGATATGGGTGTCACTCAATAAATGGGAAAAAACCGTCCCAGATTTTAAATCGTTTATCAGAAACTTATACACATATACATAAACATAACATAACTGAACATTCATATACTTAACAGAATACAAAATCAAGTTATGCATCAATTTACTTATGAATTTCGTGGCTAAGTGATATCAGCCTCTTATATGTTTATCCTCTAAAGGGTGATGAATCAGAACAGAAACAGAAACAGAGCAGAGTATTGAGAATATATATTCCTACCACTAGTTCACTAGAATCAATGCATCGAAATCATAGATTTCAGACATTTGTACTATGAAAACAAATATACATGCTAGAACAAAATTTAAAACATAATATTAGATTTAAAACTGAAAGCCCACTTACATGATATTGATAGCAACTGCTGCTAATTGACTGATCTCACTTTAATTTCATGTGTACTTGCTCAGAATTTTGGTTAACCCTTAATCAGAATTCTGAGTATTATTTATAGAGAAAATTCTTACTGTTAAGCTCCCTATTTGTTATCCTTAATTGTCATTATTTTGAGTTAATGTGTCAGTTACAAATCTGGAGCAACTACCTTTCTGGGATTTCAGTCTAGCTACTAGACTGGTCTTGGTCAACTGGTTAGTTCAGTTCACCTCGGTTCAGTTTACCTCGAACCTCATTTCAGTTTATTGAACTCACTCTAATTCATTTCAGTTTATTTCAGTTCAGTTTACTGAAATTTCGGGTTCTCACAGTCCACTTCTTTTTCCAGATTTGTAAAATCTGGCCTTTTTCCTAGACCATATTGTTCTTGTCTTCCAAGAACTTCTTCCTCATTTTCCTCTTCTATTATATGGATGAGCCCTATAGCTCTTTCTTTTCTGCCATCTGAGGATTACTTCCAATAATTGTTGGAAGATCATTTTCTCTACAACATAAAGGATTTCGTTTGTTGATACCCCTTAGTCTTTTGTAGTTTTTTTTGTAAGGATGCCAAATGACATCATTCTGTCAATTTTCCTTAAAGAAAAGAGGCTCTTCGTGCCAAAGTATCTAGATTCCCAGGGATGTATTCCTTCATTAGCATTTCTCTCTAGAGACTTGGCAATTTTGCAAAAAAAAAGTTGCATTGACATGTTTTCTTCGACTCCTGAATTCCATCTGTATTTAGTGATTAACATAATGTATTCATCTACTAAACAGATGTCTAGTAATTCAATACTATACAGAGCTTGATTATATTTTTTTCTCTTCTTTGTATCTTGACTATTAAAATAATCCACAGCTATAAATTGTGCTTTAAATAGGGTGTCTATTTTTCCAGCTATTTCACTGAGGGATTCTCCAAAAAAAAACTGATTCTTTGGTTTTTGCCGATGTCATTTCCCAAGTGATCTTTACTGATCTCAAAAGAATCATTTCTAAAAGTTAATGAATCTTTCTTTATTAAGATCAAGTGTTCCTGCTTCGATTCTCATGCTGACATCCAGTCGTCTATCATATCTTCTATGTTTTTTAAATCCAGTACATCAAGGTTAAGCATAACTCCGTAAGGATGTATTGGTTCTAAAACAGTTTTATCATAGGGTGTTTGGTGCAAGAGAATTTGATTCCTTCTTGACTTTGTCTCTACTGGATGTGATTCTCCTCCTGTTCGGAAGTCCGTATGGTTTTCTCCCATATTTATGTTATGGGATCCCACACTTTTTTCTCTTTATGTAATATGTCTTACTAGGAATTGATCACCCCCGGTTGTGTTCATTGTTAGATCTACGACCTTGAGATTTGCGAATGATTCTGCTAGCTCTTGTAGATTCTCAAGACCAATCATTTCTATAGTTGTCATCATTTTTTTCTTTTCTGAGACAGATTTGATAAGGCTTATCAATTTTTCTTCATCGGTTAGAGGTTTTTGCACTACTTTGGTTTTTCTCCTATAATGTAATAGAGGTTCGGTATCAAATGATAGTGGTAACCTTTCTCCCGTGATCCTTTGACTCAAACTAGGTTGTTGTTCTAGGTTTTGGATCCTGTGACTAGAACTAAATTGTTGTTCTAGGCTTTGGATCCTTATTTGGATATCATTTAAAGTTTTCATAATTTCTTCCTGGTTTTTAAGGATACCTTCAATTTGTTGTGGTACATAATATAGCTGATTGCCATAATTTTGTATTGTTTTTTGAATTTCTCTAAGATCTCCTGAGATCTTAGAGAATCCGAAATAATTTCTAAAAATTTATGATTTTGAATCATAATTTACTTTATTATTATGATCAGCTTTCAACTCTTCCTGATATCTAGTTAGATCTTAGAAGAATCCGGAATAATTTCTAAAAATTTATGCTTTTGAATTATTATTTCTCTAAGATCTTCCGAGATCTTAGATCATCCGGAATAATAATTTATATGTCTGAATTGAATTATCTAGCTCTGATACCATTTTCATAACATTTATCAATATTTTATCAATTATTTATATTTCAGGGATTTTCTTTGAAAGTATTTTAGCTTGGGGTACTAAATTGGGAAATTTTTTAAAAGATTAAGGACTATTTTATGTTAAAAATGAGGGATTAAAATGGAATTTGTGTAGAACTATGTGGACTAATTTGAAAATTGCCCCCAAAGAACCCAATGTTAGCCAATATAACTTTCTATTCATATTTGACCAAAATATAAGTAAATTTTCACTACATATTAATTGTGAAATGCAAATATTTCAACATCAATATGATATTTGATTGAATTGACTAAAAACAACTTGATATCATGTGCATAATACATGTTTTTTTCCTAGTTATTTAAAGGTGTAGATTCCTTATGAAATAAACACACGAGAATTTTTCCTAGTTATTTAAAGGTGTAGATTCCTTATGAAATAAACACACGAGAATTTTTCCATTCTCTCCTTTTTTTCAGCAAATAATCTTTTTACAACTTTAACTAATTGAGATCGGGATGGTATTCACCACCAATGTACAACAAGCCATTTGAGCAATTAAAATTAGTAAATTCGAGCTCAATATATAATATCTTAAATTTCATTTTACATTAGAAAATGAACAGACTCATGTTAAAACGGGAATAAACGCATAGTGATTTATGGCTAGAGCTCTCAAAGACTTAAACTCCATCATCGCTATAACTTTCCTTCAGATTCTGCAATGCCTGGCGTATCGATTCTTCACCTTGGTTCGAATATTTCAAGCATATCAACCGTTGAGAAACACGATAAGCCATCTGAATATCATGATACTCATGGAAATGTATCTCCATTCTCTTCCTTTCCTACACCAGATGTAGTAGCAATCAGTCTAATCAAAGCCTTAAAATTTCAATCACATGCACCCGACGTGACTCAAGTTCGTGCTTTAAGATTTGTATATCCGCTTATAAACCTAGCATTTAAGATAGAAGGACAATCAATCCCTCCCAAAATATGTCCTACCTCAATTAAATTTTTAGATGCACTTGCATGTTCCGGTAAAGCATCAAACAAAATGAGAATTACTGGTCCAGAAAGTACCTTTTGTGTAATTTTTGCTGTGATGCTTTTGGCTGACTCTATCACTGAACATGGTAATCCAGCTACTCCTGCCAGCATAAGACCATAGTGGCCTACATCCCTTGGCCCGTCTTTCAGTTGAAACTGGTTGGCAGTTGAAGTGAGAAAAAAATGGTCTAAAATACAAAACTAATACAGATTGTCAAATATCATACCTTGAAATCCATGCGGTTGTTCTTGATGTCAACATTTAAGTGAACGATTTTCACATTAGGATACATAGTGGCCAACTCTGATAAGTTTTCCATGTGAGTAGCAAATATGGTATACCTGAAACCAATCAATACCAATCTGTGTAAGTACTATGAAATGCTTTTCTCGCAACCATCACCATATGAAATGGTTTCATGGACGAAATTCTAAAAGTGAAACAAAAAATGAATGGATTTTGGAAACAGTAGGATCCATTTTTGGTTTATCTTGCTAATACCTAACACAGATAGCAAAAAATGTAGAAGTTTCAGTACCAAGATAGTTTGTCAGCGACTCAACATATATGTTTAAATACAAGTTCAAATCCTTGTTCATTCCATATGTCCAGAAAATTGGAACAAAATTATGCCGAACGGGAATTATGTCAATCATTAAAAATGTATAAAAACAATAATTTTTAGCTTTACTCTCTTCCTGATTAACAGCTAAATCAGTGACACAATTCCTCCCTGAGATAGAAAAATCTTGTCGAGGTTAACAAATATGAATTAACAAAGGCAGTAATGTGATTCATTTCACTGTAGGGCCATTCCAAAAAAAAAAAAAAAAAAAAAACTAATTATCAGAAATAAAATGAGAAAGTGCCGATTTACATTCTCTGAATAATGTGAAAAAGGCACCCATTGCAACTGCCTTCAGGATACACATAAAAAGTAGTATAAAGCATAAATATGTCATGTCTAACTCGTGATGCCTAATTAATAGAGGTGCTTTGTACTAGTGGTGGTCGAAGTTTTTCTTTTATTGTATTACCTTGGATCAATTCCGCAGAAGAAAGTAAATAATGGAAAGATGATGCATGGAATAGAAGAGGTCAACACGTGTACTATAAGACCAGAAATATATCTATAAAGAAAATTCCAAAATCAAAAAGTTGTTGTCATCAGAATACGTGCATCATGCATGTGATGTGCAGTGTGTTTCTGGAACGCTAGTCAATGTTTATTATTTAATTCAAATAAAATTACAAGATAACCAATTTTAAGATTTTCCTTTCACCTACAAATTATTTTTCAACACAAATACAAAGAGTTGGAAATAGATTTTACGCTTTCGATGCCAGTAGATGTTCACAGATGCTCCACGCAATTGCAAACCCATCAGACGAAGATGTTGCTCTCCCCAATTCATCCACCACAATCAGACTTCTGCTTCCAGCGGACAGAGCAAGAAAGCTATGAAACGAAGCAAAAGAACCAACAAGGACCTTTGTTAATGGACAACAGATTAATATACCTATTAGAAGCATTTTGCATGATGAAAGCTGTCTCCTTCATCTCTGTCATAAACTGCAAGTGAAGACCAACCACATGATTTAAAACATTACTCCCATTATCTCTATTAAAAAATAGTCCCAAAATATTGGGAATAAAATTTATTTCACTACGTAAAATCATGACTAACACCTGGATGATTCCATTTTGCACTTCTTGTTACTCTCTTTCTGACTTTAGTCTGTTTCGGGTCTTAATCTAGTTCTAAGGCTGAAATGAGTTATATTTTAAAAGGCAAACAGACGTTCAAGAGTCCTACAATCATTTCAAAAATTTTGAAAGGCCAACCTAATGCAAACAAAGATGTCCAAATGATGAAACAAAACAAGTTCCCTGTATATTCCAGATAAATCTTAAATCTTATATCATGAAATGCCATAGTCTAGTGCTGGATGCATGTAACGAAGGCCAGTGGGGCCCACCCTGCCAAAGTGAAGCCCATCTTAGCATGATCCACATGCCCGCATATTGTTGCTCTGTTTAGAAATGGAGAAGGCAATTACTTAAACCATGAGATATAAAACATTACCGTACTGGAATTTGATTCGAGATTGTCCATAGTTCCCATCCTAGTAAATATTCGATCAACTACTCTAAGAGTTGCAAAGCGGGCAGGAATGTAACATCCAATTTGAGCGAGGATGACCACCAGGCAAACTTGTTGAAGATAAGTACTCTTCCCACTCCTACAATAGCAAAAGTCATTTGATTACAGTTAAGTGAAAAGTATCGATTTAACTTCAGCTTGGGAAGTAGAGGTGTTTTATGGCTTTGGTGGAGATTTATACAGACTCACATCCATGATCATGAAAAGATATGTTCAAGTAGAGCAGTAAATCACACGTAACTTGAGTCATCTTCGATCGATGCTCAGTATTTTTATTTTTGAAGGAGCAGATTTAAAAGGCAAATGAAGGAAACCCTAGCCCAAGCAAATCGACATGTAACTGCTATTTCTAACTTGATTGTCTAGCCTAACAAAATGATAAGACCATTTCTCGCCTTCATTTTATGAATTCAACTACCTCCTCAATTAGTTTTACAGCAACCATTTTACTGTATTAATGCTTGATGCTACAGTACCTGTTACATAATTACATATTAGGATCATAGAGGAAATTGAATGCCATCGTTTGTATGGCTTTCACTTCACTTTTTGTGCTTTGGTCCATTGAAAGCACGAAAGTATCTATGACGAAGAAGAGGAACTCATAAATAAGGTTTCTTACATGTTTGGGCCTGTAACGATCACCATATTTGATGCTTCAGACAGAAAAACATTATTGGGCTGCAAGATCAAATTAAGCCATCAGTCAAAATGAATTTACCTTTTTTTTCCTCATGTCAAATCAGACAATCCATGAATATTGCCATATCATATAAAGCACAAGAAAAATTGATAGAATATCTAATGCATAACTTACTATAAATTCATTGTGTATGTTTTCAAGCATAGGATGCCTTCCCGAGTCCATGGCCAATGGACCATCGTCTACAAGAAATTCAATGATTGTGCAGTCAACAAATAATTTTTTCTGATGCAAAGAAAGAACTCCAAAGAAATAATGCTATCACTTACACGTAAATTGAGGTCTAGTGTATTTGTCAACTGGCTTGGTGGATATCATATGCGCAAATGAATTAACTATCATATCCAGAAGGCATAAAACCTCTGCAAGAAGGGTGAGCACAGAGACATCCTCCCGTATGGCATCCATTAGCTCTTCATTTTAAAACAAGAAAATTATTGTTAAATCTGATAAATGTTCATCCAACAAAGTTAGAAATGAAGTGAAATTAATTCATTGGGGATTTTTCGCCTGAAGGAATCGTCAACAAATGTGCCCTAAAGAAATTGTGGCATATGCATAAGTCTCAAGTAAAAATATATAGTTATCAATTTGGGGCATGTGGAAGAAACAAATTGAATGGTTAATTAAAAAGACCTCGAGCTCTATTTTAGATTGGACGAAACCTTTTGAGAGCACAATGGGTGAATCGAAGCACACTCATTCCCAAATAAGCCAAAAATTAGTTTTAGATATAAAATTTACATTTTTACAAGAATTCGTTATGCAGACAACTAATTTCAAATTTTCACCTTACTCTTCTTAAATTGAGAATTTAGGAAGAAAAGGAAAACAACATTAACAAAACTTAAACCCATCACACCCTACTTCAAAATTATATAATCAACTTTACAAACTTATGATATGTTCGAGTATCATAAATGTCATGCAAAATGAAATGAAAGGGATACAAATGTCTGTCTTGAAACAGCAAATTTATGGCAGTAACAAGGTTTAGTTGAGAAAGTTAATTCTGAAGTTAATGCCTCTTATTGCAACCAGTATAAATACTCATAAAAAATCCTTATTTAAAATTTACAAAAAAATCCATGCAGAAGCACTCTCCGCACTGCAAGTAAGCTCATACAAATTCGAGGTAGAGAGAAGCATGATAAGCAAGAGCATCGGCAACACAGTTTCCATTCAAAGAAAATGAGATAATTTAACGGCCCAAGAGGTTAAGAGATAATGGATATGGATAAGAATGTGAGAGTCTTCCAGTTCACTTCAAAGCAACCAATTATAACATCAAAAGAGAAACCTTATGAGATCTTCCTAATTGTGTTTAGATTTTTTTGGACCTGTTTTCATATGCAGCATAAATAAGACTTGCATCTTTCTTCATTTTCATATATTAACAAATAAAGGATACATCAATCACAAATACATCCTCAAAAAAATTCCCAACTTTTCCACATGTTGTCATAGTTACAAAGATTTCGAGGGAAAAAAATAATAAGAAAGACCTGGAGCGACGTGGTGCCGACAAGTTTGGGTTGTAGAAGTGATAGGTAAAAGAAATTCATGTTTCCATTATATTTTTCAACTCATCATTTAGTTTATTGATGAAGCATTTTGTTTTAGGAAAAAACATGATTAAACAATTCCCTTCCTGCACTGTCATAAATCCTTTCGGTAGCCCAAATTGCCATCACTGTTTTTCCACCTCCATTGTATGTTACCGTAAGCATCATAAAGAGTGCATCCATAGTGGAAAAGATGACAGTTGTTCGAAACCAAATGGACAGAATTATAAAAAAGCACGACACGATTGAAAAAGTATATCATGAATATTATTGTGTAGTCATGCTTACGAAAGTCTTAATACATCTGCAAAAGACATGTAAGCCACCACAAAGTCAATAAAGTTTAGACTAACCTTCCAGGCATAATTCTGTTCGAACATAGCACTCTTTAGCAGCAGATTTGTTCCTCACGTTTAACTGTTATTCAAGAAAACAATTAAGAAAAGTGATCATGAATGAAAATATCGATAGGTACATAACACTATAATATAAATTTTCAGATACTCTCTTTGCCCTAAATCCTTATTGATGCAGTGTGAGTGGTCCAGCATAGCAACAGCTCCCAAATAATCTTTACTAGATGACTGATTGAACTCAAAATATATAACATCACTCCATATGGTTAATCTGCATCAAATTAATTATAGCACTAATAGCATGACAACTTCTAAAACATATCCATGGGTGAAAATAAATTATTCCTACCACAAAAGATACTGTGTAGATGAGCATAAAATTGAAAGGAGTAAATATTTGCCCAGATCTGTTAACATTGGCAATCAACAGGGTTGTGAACATTAGCCAGCAAATTGTATTGTAACTGCCTTTTCCAAGTACAAAAGTTCAAGCGGGAGTCGAACACCAAAGGAACCAGAGGAATTAAAGCTTCCAGATAGCTGAGTCAAATGAACCAATGTACTATACTAAAATCGTGAATCTTGAAAGGTATTTCTTCGAATTGTGAAAGGGCTTGTATACCCTTTAATAATTTAACCAATTGGAAGGCAAACTCTTTTGAAAGACAGTAAGGTCATGAGGAATCTAAGGAAGGCAAACTCTTTTGAAAGACAATAAGGTCCTAAGAAATTTAATATATAAGTTTCTCCAACCCATGGGTAGACCTTAATGTAAAGTTGATTCCCATAACTAGAAAACTTTTTCCTGAATTAGGAAATAAGATATATCTTTGTGTATTAATGGAACAGTGGATTTCGACAAATAAATTCACTGGTGAGTTACTATAAAAATAACAACAGGAAGGGCACCAGTAAAATAGCTATACACGGGTATGGACATATTTTGCTTATTATTTTGGTGTTTCTCACATTGAGAGGTAGGAGGATTGGAAGCTTGGTGAAGAGTGGAGACAAAAGGGGAATATTAAGGAGACAATCCCATTCCTTACTGTCTGGTTTTTCTGGGTAGCTTGCAACAACTCCAAACTTCAAAACATCAAGTGTTCAGCCCCCAAAATTATTTGAACTATCTTGTCCAATATCTCTAATATGCTGACGCAGGGATGTACAAATTTGAACGTTAGAGACGCTTTTCTTCTCATGCCAAAGCTAAGGGAATTTCTCTTTCTAAGGAAAGAGTTACTCATGTGACTGGGATTAGATGGACCAAACCACAGTTTGGCGCCTTCAAACTCAATATGGACAGTTGCTCTCGGGGAAATCCAGGTGAGTCTGCCATCGCTAGTATTTTTCATGATCACTAAGGGAATCATTGGCGAAGGTCCTAATCATAGGGTGATCTAATGGCTATTATGATTTGATTGGAACTTTGCCAAAATAAACTCTAGAACTTGTTTCATGGAATCTCTTTTTCACTGTATGTATATTGCATAGTAATGTACGACAATTTAAAAATATCAGTGTAAAGAAAGAACATTTTCGTTGACCCAATTCGTTGCTTGGATCTCTTTTATATACAAGAGTCTCCTAATCTAACCAGTAAAAAATTCCGTACGAGCCAAGGAAAAATATCCCCATATATAGCTAATATAAATTTTCCTAATCTTCCATTATATCCAGAGAATGTCACAGTTATCAAAGAAAAAATGTGTGTCGGTGCCAAATGTAAGGTACACATCCTTCTCAACAAATTAGCACTAGAGTGAAGACTGCAGAGTTAAAGTTCATAGACACTTAACTAGTGCATTTGACCACTAGCAGGTAAAGGGATAACCAGTAAAATGATGATATCACTCACAGATGCAAGTTCCAGAGAAGAGCAGTGGATGTTATTTCCATGTTTAATGACCTGATAACAAAAACAACACAGGAAAAAGTCAGAAGAATTTTTTGGAGGAGATTTTCAAAATCAAACCCATTGTTCATTAACCTGGATGAATTTGCGGGGAAGGTTTCCCTGAATGTCCTTCTGGGGAATGCTAAAATAGAATCCCTGCCTATTATTGAATGGAATTTTCAAATTTGGTAGCTTATAATCCTCCCTATATTTTCTTGCAAGGTTGTGTATTGCTGCAAACATTGATGATTAAGTGCTAGAAATCAAATACTTGACGACAAATAAAATACGTCATCTTGCAGAAAACCTTCGCTGGTGTCACAGAACGATCTTCTTGCAATATCCAGTAGTCCATCAGTTCCTGCTTTTACGGCAAAACACTGTTGTGTTCGGGCAACAAATGGAACACGTGCATGAAGAGCATCTTCATCAATCACATCTCCAATCCTAAACAAGCCATATTTCACCACTGTTTTATAATATACAATTATCCCACATATGTAATTATTTCAAACAAGGGTGGCCTATTGTAGAACATAAATTACTGGGTGATGAGCTGATGTTAAATTATTTTATGATTATTACGATTAAATCAGAACAATACCGTCATTGGCTCTTAAGTTCATGTCAAAAGGCATTCTCGGAAACAAATTCATGTTTTCGATGTTTTTCTCTAAGCTGTCAGGTTAAATAATCACAGGAATACTTTTTATAAGATATGAAAAATTAAGTAATTACTATGATGCATAGCATTTCTAGTTGATGAAAGAATTAGCTTCATATGTATCTGAACTTCAAAGAAAATTGTTGGACCGAGAGTTCCTCCAGTACAGACATAGGGTCAAGATCAATTACCTGGGCTACGTAACTCAATAGTAGAAGTGGATACCTTTTCCTTATGGAATCAAATTTTTCATTTTCACTGATGGAGTTGTAAATATTTTTCAGTAGAAAACATGCAGCATCCTTGAGCACCTAAGATTATTGAAGTCGTGGAATCAGAAAACGATCAGCCCATAAAGTGTATGCTCAGAAGTTGGAAGAAACAGATGCACCTTTAAAAGTAATGGCAATGCATCCAGAGCAGTTTTCAGAAGAATTATGCTGGAAATCAAGATTTGGCTTCTTCTGGAGTTGTCAATGGTGAAGACTTCGTTCGTAACTTTCTTTGACTTGAAGCAGAAGTGGCAAAGGACCCTATCTGTAACCAAGCATAAACAATCAAAGTTCTACCAATTACAGCAGTTTTGGGCTCTTAGCAGGCAAGAACCAGAAAAGTAACTATTTCCCCTTTTTCCAGCACCTACCAGTTTCCTTTGGAAACTTACGAAGAGACTGTGACAAACCAAAGAACAGCTGCTCATTGCTCATCAACTCATCCTGAAATCATTTCCATAGTTACAGCAACCTTGTTATGAAAACAGAAGGTAATCAATTTTTTTTCTGCGCAGACTAAATTGAAGACCCCAGGTTTGGGAATTAACACCAGTTTATGTTTTTCCAAGTTTCCATGAACTTGATAAAATTGTGAATAGCTTAAATTCCACTATTTGCGTATAAATTGGTAGGTGAAACCAAACCACTTTGATACCCTGTTAAATTTGGAAGTAGAAGAAAAATAATTGATAATGGCTTGAATTCCAGTGTTTGTGGAGAGATTTACAGGTGTGCTATAACTTACCAGACAGTCAAGTCGAGCATTAATAGTCTCGATGTCTTTTAGAGGCTGTAGAAGATTAGCTCTCAAAAGTCTTGTCCTGAAGAGACCAGAAGCATAACAAATCGGTTAACCGTGATAAAAACTTGAATGCGTGTTCACAGCCCATATCAACAGAGATAATTCTCTCTTACCAAGGAATGTCTCAGTAATGCCATGCATATGCAGCAATTTATTCATGCCTATTACTTGCTATTTAAACCGCATCAATTATCAACAATTTTGCACCACATGAAATAGCAAGATTTTAAAGCAATTTACTTTCTTTACAGAGTTATGTAATTCATGCAGACCTTGTGGAATTGAAACCAGTACAAGCCCCCTTTAAATGTTTTAAGAAAGGCCTTTGTTTCCTCATTTGAGATATACCCCTTATGTCTTTCCTCAAAGAATTTGAGAATTGATACATAAAACAATAGGAAGCCAAGAAATTTAGAACTAAGCATGGTCAAAAGTTCAGCATTTGATCAACAAACGTAGGTCAACCGATGAAGTTGTACATTGCTCTTTGACATGAACAAAACTGGAAACATAATATTTTTCAGTCTTGATTCTTTAGGACCTGAATTTACCAACCAATCATGACCTTTACGGAGCATATAGATACATGCATGGATGTAAGTATGGAAATATGCAGATCAAATGCCACATAAACTATGAACCAGATTGAGGCATACCCTCCAAAAGTTCGTGTTGTCTTGAGCATTGAAAAGAGGCTTCTCTTTTTGTTGTTAGTGCCCAAAAGACTGGAGTGCATTGGCTCAATTATTTCCAAGTTCTGGACACTGAAACAAAGAGTTTATGTCATGAGGAGCACAGACATGATATGCAACCATTCTGGCCAAGTTAAAAAGAATCTGTATGTGTGGCAACTGGCAAGTATATATGTAAATAGTGGCAAAAGGAGAGTACAAAGGACAGGAAGCACGATACTTCCATACAAATGCCCAATTATATTCCAGCATATAAAGAATAGAAGTCTCAACATATTTAAAATATCACCAGTAAAAGGTAGGTGAACAAAGCTAGATAAGGAAACTTCATGTCATAGTCGTAAGCAGAAGGATGTCTGAAGAAGATAAAACTTAATGATACCTGGTAGCATCTATATTCATGTGGTCAAATGATCCATTAAAAGTAACCTGGAAAAAATTAAACAGCACAATCGAAAGAAGTTGGTAATGATGCAATTACATTTGGTTATGCCAATAATTAATTCAGTTAAGCATAAACTAATGCGAAATACATGTCTTCTACAGAATCATAGTAGCAATATTCACTTCAAAGATTTTACTGAAATGATACGAGTAGTAAGAGATTTGGATCGGAAGAAGATGGGCTAAGATAATGATGGAAGCAAGTACTCCATGAGTCAACAACAAAATTCTCTTACTTTGTACGGAATCTTCCAATAATGTCCTAGGTTCTAAAATTTTCATTAACTATCCAGAAGTGGCATTGCTTATATGCACAATGTCACTGAAAATGGATATTTTTATAATTACCAGATAGTGAACGCATAAAGATGCATAAGATTCTCATCCTTTTTAACCTTACCTATTCCATTGCAATTCATTGAATATTTGAACTCGGAAAGAGGGAGTAAATATGTAGAGGAACTCATATCTGCAAATAGTATGTTGGCCAACAAACAATCTCCCTAGCAAAAATTATACAAGATTTAATCGAAGTCATGAATTTATAAATGATTACCTTGTATTCTAATTGAAAGTATGTTTTTTTTTAAAAAGGAGACAAACTAATTGATGAATCCGCCGTAGAATGATAAGTTATTATGAGAAGAGAAACAAATTAATGGATGTCCAAGCACAACCATTCAATGGTTGTGGAATACACCAGAAAACAATGACTTACACATAATGAATGGTTAGTGATGATGATTCCTTTCTCTGCTTCTGTCCTGTGCGCAACACATTGAAATTTTTGTGACAAAGCTTTAGCAGAATTTTTCGTATCAGAATCCACATTTTTCATTGTTCAATATACTTGGTGCGAACACACATATAGCCGAAACGTTATCCAAAAACACCAGATTAATTTTATATAAAATTAGAAATCATTCGAAAGTCATTTGATGGGTCTCCGTTTTGGCAAAATCATGTGCTTACGTTTGACATACATTAAATAAAATTTTCAGAATAACATAAAGTTTGGCAAACCTAGTTGCAATAATAAAAGATCAGTCAAGGATGTAACATATCTAGGAAAATCTACCCACTTAAAGATCTTAGAAATAGACATAATCATTAGCAACGAGGGGAAAGGCTTGTATCACATGACTGATATAAATATGTGCTCTGTAGGCTTTTTGGTTCACCTCAATTACACCAATTCAACAGATCAAATTATATCCCTCACCTTTCTACAAAATGCATGTATAAATTTGTTGGGACTTCTATTTTGATGTGATAAAAAAAACAGATTGTATCACACGGTTATGAGATGGTAATAGCCAATTCAAATAAGCTCGCTAAATATGACCAAGTTGTAGGACAATTTTTTTTCAATTTGGAAAATACTCAAGCTGCAAGTCATAGCTCTCAAAATGTATATAATTCAGTTGCATTTTATAATAAATATATTCAACAAAAATACGAGTGGCATGGTCATATGTATAAGCTCAACATAAAAACCAAGTGAAGTCTAAGCGATTGTAGTACTAGGAGTAGTTACAGTCTGGTGTTATGACTGCAAAGGAATGTCAAAATCAAAGCTTCTGGTGAATTCCATACACAGTAGAAACAAGAGAGGATGTAGTGGTATTACACCACCTCGAATCTCTATGAACCTTTGTCTCCTTTACATTACACATTTACATTTGTGTTCAGTTACCTTTGCTGATAATTGTTCATTTCGTCTCTTAACTGGATCTTTTGTTCGAGTCTTCTGCACAATTTATTAACTGCTCAAACAAGTATCTGTTGATCCTAGAACAAACTAAGGCTTAACCCACTTGGTAGTAAGTCGCAAAAGTATTTCAAAAGAAAATCGCTTGAAAACATATGCAAATTTTATCTCTCTAATCACCCCTCCTGTACCACTTGTCGGCTTACTTGGATGAACAAAATTGGTAAAAGAAATAGCCTTAGAAAAAAAACAAGCATCATTGGACGGCATCCTGCGCCACTAGCCAATAATGACTCATAGTCTAGCACGTAATTCATATTTCCATGACTTTAATTTCTATTATCAGCCAAAGATGATGACAATCTCTTGAAAGTCATGATGTTCAAGGATGTAAAAATACCACTTGATAGTTGCAGCTGCTGCTGCCAAGCAAAGATAATATTGCTTGTAATAAGTATCCAAACCAAGGGCAGATGGTTCCTTTGCAGCCAAATTTCTTACTAGCACAGCTCCCTTTAAAGAAGAATCCATTAATTAAAGTCATACATCGTCACCTAACATACTAAGAAAATAAATGCATCGCCACTTGGCTACCCTGGTGTCGTCAAAGAAACTGCGTGATGAAATGACCTGCAGGAGCATAAAAAAACAAGATTTTAAGTCATCAACTCTGTATATAACATCCAAAAGTATATACATACACACACGCGCACAAACTACCTTTGTGATTGAAGAGCAAAATCTGTCCACCAGCTCGGAGACTCCAACCATACCTTCAGCGGCAAGCTTAGTAGGTGTAACAATGATGACCATAGGATCGTAAAAATTGAGCAGTGTCTTTGTGTTCTGATAGGATCTGCTTGTCTCGATGTATTGAGAAAGATGCAGTGAAGCTGATCTCAAATCAAACGCTGCCACCCCAACCTTGTAGTTCAGCAACGGGAAATTCTTTAACCAAACAAATTTACCGGAGTAGAACAACTAGCTTAAAACATCAATAAAAGATACAGATTTACAGAGCATGAAATGCCCAATTTTATGAATTCAACGGCGCTACCATACATGAATACGAATGTACACATGAATATTATCGATTATTGAGTTCATCTACTCTACAGATTCAGAGAGAATGAGACCTCTTTGGCGCGGTTTTCGATGAGGCCAACGATGAAGCTGGAGCTCTCTCCCGCAAGATCTTCCATTAAAAATTCTTCGCGCCAATTCAGTTAAAGCTGGAGTCACTCCCCTAACCTATTTAACCTTTCACTTTCATTTTTATATATTATTATTTTTATATCCATAATATTTTATTTTTACAGTCTTTTTCATTTTTTTTATCAGTCTGTATATCGTGGGAAAATTAGGTTTTAAAAATCAAAATTAAACTTTTTTGCCACGCTCATGCTTGTATAAAAACATTATTTCATTCAACTCGAAAATAAAACAATGACATATTTTGTTAGGTTTATCATTTATCATTAGTCAAAAAATTATAGTTGTTAATGAAAACGCAACTTTTTGCCACGCTCATGCTTGTATAGAAACAATATATTTTTATCGAATTATTACTTCTAAATAAACGTATAAAAGTTAAAATACTAATATAAATTAAAATAAATATAAATTAAACGAAATTTAAATAAATACAAATAAAAAAATTAATACAAATAAAGTGAATTGACATGTTTATAAAAGGGGGGGAAAGAAAAATAAAAGGAGTTTGTTAACGTTTAATGGGGAAAAATTAGTATTTTAATCTTGTAAGTTGATTTATTTTGAATTTTATTCAATGTTTGTTTTTCATCTAGTAATTATATATTTTTGTTTTAATCATTTTTTTGCTCGAAATCGCTAAATTCAACAAATATTTGCTTATTTCACATTGTTGTTCCTCTATACGACTACCGACTCAAATGGTGATAAATAAAACATATATTAAAATTTAACTAAGCAAAATGAAATTTTTTTCCTCTCATTTTAAGATTTTGAGTATGGTCGTGGTTTATTTTTTCTCATTATTTCTTTTTAAAAGAATTTTAATGCATGTGACATGAGTTTTATTTATATCATATGTATTATATATGTGTCATGAAAGAGAGAATTGTTATTGTCAACCAAAGTCCCACATTGGAAGATTATTATGAATGGTCAACCAAAGGCCCACGTTGGATGACCGAAAAAAATCTCACATTAGAAGTTTAAGTAAAAAGATCATGGATTAAAATATGGAATGATATCTTCAATGGTATGAGGCCTTTTGGGTGGGTTTCCAAAATCAAAACCATGAGGGTTTGTGCCCAAAGTGGACAATATCATACCATTGTGGAGATATCTGAATTCCATTGACCTAACAAATGGCGCCGTCTGTGGGAAACGAGTCATGTTCTGATAAAAAACAACAACAAACAAATGTTGGGTGAAATCCTAGGAAACTCATGGAGAAGAAGTTTGAGACCTCGATTAAAGATCCGTGAAAAAGCTCTCGAGGAACGCTCCCGGAAATTCATGTAAGGCGTGTGCTGCAACGCATTGAAGGTGAGTAGGCTCGATTGGAGGGACGGATTGAGAGGAGGCCTGGTGGAACATCGTTTGAGAGGAGGATTGTTATTGTCAACCAAAGTCTCACATTGGAAGATTATTATGAATGGTCAACCAAAGGCCCACATTGGATGACCAAAAAAAATCCCACATTCGAAGTTTAAGTAAAAAGATCATGGATTAAAATATGGAATGATATCTCCAATGGTATGAGGCCTTTTGGGTTGGTTCTCAAAATCAAATCCATGAGGGCTTGTGCCCAAAGTAGACAATATCATACCATTATGGAGATATCTGAATTCCATTGACCTAACAAGAATTGATGTCATATTTGTTGTCCAATAACTTAGTGTGTAATTAATGGCACAACAACAACAGCATGCCGAGAGTTTAACTCTCTATCTTTAAGACAAATTTGTCCCGCCTAGGTGCTAATGCTAACGGTATAGAAGCAAAATGTCACCCAAGATAGAACGCTGACAACTTCGAGTAGAAGCACTACAAACTCGAAGAACTTCAAACAAAGTATTTAAGAAACTTTGAGATGCAAGAGAGAAATGAGAGAAGGAATGAATGAATTGATTAAATGAATGCAAATGGGGTGGTCTATTTATAGACGTTGGAAGGATGCCCCGGACAGTCGCATCACTTGGCTGCACCGGTTCGGACCGAAAAGTCGCAGACTTATACAAGAAAAGATGCACTGATTCGGACTGAAGTGTTGCACTTATTCTGACAAGACGCACATGACTCTTCACGTATAAGTTGTTTCCGGAAGAAAAATAAATAATTTATTTATTTTTGTCCAAAAAAGTTATATACAAGCCAAGCCCGATCCGTGTCAGCCGGTCGGATGGATGGCGGCGGCGGTGGCGGCGCGCAACGTGTGGTCATTATTCGAACCTAACATGATCTAGGTCCTCACCTCTTTACAAACTTGGGTATCCCCTTGGGGCCCCAACCCCCTAACTCAACTTGAGCTATTTAAGTTAAACTTCATTTCCTTGTTTTTCCAATGTGGGATGAGCATTAAACTCTCATTCATATATTTTCCAATTTTCCAACACAATTTTCCAACAATCTTCCACATGAATGTGATTTATGCGAATATGTATGCATATGCTGTAAGAGAGTTTCTTGCGAAAAATTATTGCATGGAGAGAGGTAGCTTGTGGCTTTGAACCTTCCTTAGTAAAATACTATCGGACTTACTAGGCTGCTTAGTGAACGTGATTGTCTTGAAATATTCAGCCATTGATGTAAACCAAGACAACAATATTCACACAATAATTTTTTTCTCACGCTTTATTTGTTCTCACGGTTTTGTCCGTTTTGGTCCTGGACAACATCTTGGATTCTTAAGTGTTTCATTGAAGCGGCCCATCTTCACACTTATATAGGTGATCTCCTATTGTAAGAGTATCCTGTCATACCCCACTTCCTAAAGAAATATAGGAATTTCATTAAAAGTTTTTTTAAAACTTAACCTCACTACTTGCGCAGTTTGCACTTTTATCCTAGAAATGAAAATAGAACGAAGTTCTAAGTGCACACGAACATTCATAACTTGATTTTCCCATTGAACCAAGATCTTGGGATCTCCAATCTACAAGGTTGGATTTTCACTATGAATATCCTTTAATTTTGTAGGTTTTAATCTCATTCCTCTTGATAAGTAGCTTACTCGATTTCTCCCTAAACCTTTTGTCAACGGATCCGCTAAGTTATCTTTTGATTTCACATAATCAACTGTGATAACACCATTTGAGATCAACTGTCTAATGGTATTATGTTTTCGACGTATATGTCGCGACTTACCATTATACATACTACTTTGTGCCCTACCTATAGTCGACTGAATATCGCAATGTATCATTATTGCTGGCATTGGTTTCGTCCAACAAGAAATATCTTCAAGAAAATTACGAAGCCACTCCGCTTCTTCTCCAGCTTTGTCTAAAGCTATGAATTCTGATTCCATAGTTGAACGAGCTATACACGTTTGCTTAGAGGATTTCCACGACACAACTCCTCCACCGATGGTGAACACATATCCACTTGTGGACTTAGAGTCTTTTGTGTCTGATATCAAATTTGCATCACAATATCCTTCAAGTACATAAGGATATGTTTCATAATGTAATCCATAGTCCATTGAATATTTTAAGTATTTAAATACTCTTTCTAATGCTTTTCAATGATAATCACTAGGATTACTTGTGAATCTACTCAATTTATTTATTGAGTAAGCAGTATCAGGACGAGTACAATTTGTAATATACATTAGACATCCAATAATCCTTGTATATTGCTGTTGAGATACGGGTTCACCACGATTTTTAGATAAATGTAAACTTAAATCCACGGGTGATCTTACCGGCGTAATATCATACACATTGAATTTTCTAAGTACTTTCTCAACATAATGAGATTGTGTTAGGGTAATTCCTTCAGATGTTTTTACAATCTTAATTTCTAATATTACGTCTGCTTTCCCCATATCTTTCATATCAAAATGTTTTGTCAACATTTTCTTATTATTCATGATAACATCATGACTATTACCCATTATGATCCTGTCGTCTACATTTAGACAGATAATTACATATGAGTCAAGTGTGCCTTTTATATAAACACATTTATCACACTCGTTAATCTTGAATCCATTCGACATCATTGTTTTGTCAAACTTTTCATGTCATTGTTTAGGAGCTTGTTTTAGCCCATACAACGATTTAACGAGTCTGCACACTTTTTTTTTTTTACCAGGAGCAATAAATCATTCAGGTTGTTCCATATATATTTCTTCTTCTAACTCACCATTTAAAAAGGCCATCTTTACATCTATTTGATGAATTTCGAGATCATTTAAAGTAGCAATTGCTATAAGTACTCGAATAGACGTTATTCTCGTAACAGGTGAATATGTATCGAAGAAATCCAATCCTTTTTTTGTCTAAATCCTTTAGCCACTAACCTTGCTGTGGGACCCCGGGGCTCGTCTAATAAAAATACCATAATTAAATAATTACAGCATTTAAAAGAAGCAGCACAAGAACCAAACAAAAAAAAAATTTATAAGATGACCCTCGCTCGATCGGTTAAACTTCACCGATCGAGCGAGCAATAGTTGTCAACTCTCGGGTTTGAGCAAAAACAGAGCCCGCTCGATCGGTAGAACTCTACCGATCGATCGGCAAGCTCTGTTCAGAAAATTCTGCAGATCACTTGTGCTGATTTTGCTGCTAAAAATAAACCATTAAATGATACCATTGGTTTTCCCTTCAAAACTTGAAGATTCAACAACCAAGAAGCATGCTAAACTTACTCCCAACACGATCCAACAACACATAATCTATACAAACTATGCAAAGCTATACAATACAAAAGTTGGATACCATCAAAACTCAACATGGTTTAAAAAGTAAGTTCCCAATAACAAGCTAGCTACAACACAACCCGGAGCACCACTTCTAAACTCTTCCCAATGCTCATGGCCTCCTATAACTTGACCCTAAAACACCTGTTGCAATGCACACACAAAAACAAAGCAACAACCGGAAAATCGGTAAGTCTAAAGACTTAGTATGAAAGACGGAACATATAAATAATCAAAAGTAGCCATAGCATGCATTTCAAATCATAAATAACACCTTATGAAATGCAAAATAAATTAAATGGCTAAGAAGGAATAAGGCTCAAAGGCAACACCGGTTTAGATGCTAAAACACATCACTCACCATCAATGCTAGAACTCCTCATTGATGTTATAAACCTGGCTTTAGGTATCAATGCTCGAATCTCATCACTGATACACGATATCGATGCTTATTACTCATCAACGATATCAAGGCAAATTGGAGAAAAAGGTTAGGCGCAAGGAACACAACGAGATGACACAATACACAATCACCTCATAATATAGCCTAACAAGTAAAGCCACAAGCTCATAACTCCAATAAAGAATAGCAAACACATAAACACATAAAATAGAAACTATTGTGTGATTTAAGGGATCGAGAGATCAAACACATCTCGATGCTCATTCCCTGCTTTGGTCATCGTCGAATCATACCTTCCAATCTTGATAGTTAAGTAGCTCCAATCCTCAAGCTACAATACATACCAATCTTGTATCAACTCACTAGATAGAATGGTTGCAATCTCAAAGCTAGAAACTCAAACCTTGACCATTCTTCAGTTGATTCGAATCGTTGCGAACTCGAACTCGATATAATCTTGAACAATCTGAAATTCATATCAAGTCATTCAGTATTGCATTCAACTCATTCCGAAGCTCAACAACTCAAGGCTTGTTAATTTGACCGGAATTCAAACCGGCGACGCAACGGTTCGAAACCGATAATTCTAACAACTCAAACATCATCTAAACATTGATATATAACTCATATCAATATTATTTCATCACTTAATTCTCGAAATCAGCCGCATATATTTCCAGAATTTATCAAACGTAAACTGACGACGTAACGGTACAAATTCAGAACCCGAACTTCATTTCTATCCAAAATCTCAATCATAAACAACACATACACATCTCATATCAGCTTAAACCAGCATATCAGAAGGTTCAAGGGTTCGAAATATATTCTGAAAATCATAACAATTGCATACGATGTCCGTTCGTCGTTCCGGTTTCGATATCATAACGCTTATAACATCAAGAACACCATTTCATATTCAAATTATGATTTTCTCCAACATCATAACATCATAATTTCGAGACCTACTGAATATTAGAGATACTTACATTACAACGAAGCTCTTGTCGCGAGGATTCCAAAACTATGCTCGATTTTGAAATCGGACTGCCGGATCTTGAGATATTGAATTTTGAAAATGAAATCCCAAAGAAGAATTGAAGCTCTCGGTTTTTCTTGGCTGAACAAATCTGAAATATGATGAGAATACATGCATTTACACGTATGAAAGCTTCTAAAGGTCATGTGTCCCACTCAAGTTGCCATATTTGCACTTTGGCCCGTAAGCTTTGGACTATTTTCGATTCAGTCCCTCGGCAAGCGTCCGACTTCTAATTAAATCCTTTAATTCCGATAACATGGAATTTAAATATTAAATCCCATAAATATCTAATTCAAATATTTTAATCTTTTAATTTAAGAATCTCGGAATTTAAATCTCACTATCCGCAAATTCTCAAATTAAATATTTTCAGCCCGAAAATTAAATATCTAATTTCCATAATTTCCAAATTAATCATTTCTAAAATTCAGAATTTAAATCTCTAATTTCATAATTAATAACTTAATATTTTTGGGGCCTTACACTTGCTTTATATTTTTCAACAGATCCATCAGCTTTGTATTTCATTTTTAGGATCCATTTGCATCCTAAAGGTTTGCTTCTTGGTGGGAGATCTACTAATTCCCATGTATGATTTTGCATGATGGAATATATTTCGCTGTTTACGGCCACTTTCCAAAGCGGAGCTTCAGGACTAGATAGCGCTTCGCTTAAAGTCCTTGGATCATTTTCTATAACATAACTAAGAAAATTATGACCAAAAGTTTTGGCTATCTTAGCTCGTTTATTACGCCTTGGTTCTTCACTTTCATGAGTTTCCTCATTACTGGATTCATGAACTCTTTTGAAAGTGCTTTTTTCTTTTCCTTCCTTACAAGGAAAGACGTTCTAAAAAAATGCAGCATTCCTTGATTCGATTATCGTATTTTCATGTATATCAGGAATTACTGACTTGTGCAGTACTATTATATTGTTTGAATATCCAATAAAAATGCAATCCACTGTCTTAGGTCCAATTTTCACTTGTTTTGGCTTAGGTATTTCTACTTTCGCCAAACACCCCCACACTTTCAAGTATTTATATGAACGCTTATGTCTTTTTCACAATTCGTAAGGAGTTTCATTCTTATTTTTGTGTGGAATTTTATTGAAAATATGATTTGCCGAAAGGATTGCTTCCCCCCACAAGTTTTGGGGTAATCCAAAACTTATTAGCATGTCATTCATCATCTCCTTTAGAGTACGATTTTTCCTTTCCGCGACACCATTAGATTGTGGTGAATAAGGAGCAGTTGTTTGTAAATAATGTCAGATTTATTGCAAAATTCTTCAAACGGAGCAACATATTCACCTCCTCTATCACTACGAATTCTCTTGATTCGTTTTCCTAGTTGATTTTCAACTTCATTTTTATAAGTTTTAAAAACTTCTAGAGCTTCATATTTTCTTCTCAAAAGAAACACATAACAGAATCTAGTGCAATCATCAATGAATGTAATAAAGTACTTTTTACCACCCCTAGTTTGTACAAACTTTAAGTCACAAATATCGATGTGAATTAGTTCTAAAGGTGTTGTACTTCTTTCCACCATGTGAAAAGGTACTTTAGTCAATTTTGCTTCAACACATACTTCACATTTGTGTTTCGAATCAATCTTAGTCATTGAAATAAGATTTAACTTTTTGAGTTTTATTAAAGTGTTGAAGTTAACATGTCCTAATCTAGTATGGCATAAATTAGAACACTCAACCAAATAATTCAAAGCTTTAATTTTATTGCTTTCAAAATTTCGAAGTACATTCATTACATTCATCTTGAACAGTCCTTTTTCTATATATCATTTTCATAGGAACTGTCCATTTTTCATGATTACAACTTTTCCGGCTTCAAACACTATTCTAAATCCGGCCTTAACTAGTCTAGAGCCCGATACAAGATTCTTTCTTATGTCTGGAACATGAAGGACATCGATAAGAGTAAGCTCTTTTCCCGAAGTCATCTTGAGCACCACTTTGCCTAAGCCAACGATGTTAGAAGTTGCATTGTTACCCATGTAGAGTTGTCGTCCACTTATGGGTGTATATTTCGAGAATAACTCTTTTTCAGCACAGATATGTCGGGTTGCTTGATAAGTGTATTTTATACACTTAATTTATATATGATTTTAATTGTTAATTACTTGTTTTGAGCAGTTTTATGCTGTGTTGTGTTGTTTTTGTGCTTGCAGAGAATTATTGAATTATTGTGAAAAAGAGAAGAAAAATGAGAAAAATGAGATTTGAGAGAAAAGAATTAAAAGAATAAAAGGGAAGAAGAAAAAGAAAAAGAAAAGAACGATCAGACAAAAGAAGAGAAGGAATAGTGTTGGGCCTTTCTTATTTGGGCCAAGGTTCAGCGCTCCTTGTTAGCGCTTCTTCAAGAGCTAATGCGCAATGCTATGTTTCTGGGAGAATTGAGATTTCAAGTTGAAGGCGCGCCCGCGCCGTCTATTGAGCGTCCGCCCCATTGCTGATTTGGAAATTTTAATTATTTCGGGCAATTAAATTTATGGGCTTTTTGAAGGGCTTTTGCTGAGAAATATAAAAAGGAATTTTTTATTAGAGGAGAGAGGAGAGCCGCCACAATATTTTACACAGAAATCAGAGGGTTTGATCGTGTGATTGGCTAAGGATTTTTCTGGAGCTTAACTGAAGAACGAAGACGGAGTTTGATAGTCCGGACACGGCATCGACGACGGATTTGTTTCTTATCTTTTATTTAATTCTGAATATGTTTGAATTTATTATTTATTGTTTTCAGAATTTTATTATGAACTAATTTTTATAGTCTAGAGGTCGGATGGAACCTGGTGTAGACGCTTTCATGAATTTTTGATTTTATTGAATTGAATTTCTTCTAGATTAATTATTTTTTCTAGAATTGATTGTCTTTTCAATTATCTGATCAATAATTGATTTGTTATATTTATTTGAAATCATTGTTCAGGAGAGGGGATTTTGAATAGGACATTAGAAAATACACTGCTAATTATTTATACAGCTCGGGAGAGTGTATGATTTTAACAGAGCTTTTAAAGAGAACATTGTTTTGTGATAGATCACTGCGATAAATTCTTAATAGGAATATTGGAATTTAATTGTAGTTGATAAACATTATTTGTTGCTCGGGAGAGGGAAATAATAAACGTAAGTGTTCTTGGCTATTAATTGATTGGAATTCATGAAGATTAATTAATTAGGATTGATTATTGTTGAAATCAGGTGAAATCTATACCTCAAGACCATTTTTCTCTGATTGATTTTCTAGATAAAGTTTAGACTATTTTAATTACAAGTACTGAATATTTTCATTTTACTCCCTGTGGGATCGATATCTGATTTAATCACTATATTAAAACTTGATACTCGTACGCTTGCGAGCAATTTTCACAACAAGTTTTTGGCGTCGTTGCCGGGGAGTAAATTTTGATTATTTTTTTAGTCTTGTTACCAATTAGTCTAGATTTTAATTTAGAGTTTTTTTATTTTATTTTTTGAGTTACTAATTAATTTCTTCTTATCTTTTAATTGCAGTTTATGCGACGATCTCAAAGTGCTAATTCTCTACTGTTTGATCCGGAGATCGAGCGCACTGCACGTGCTTTAAGACGAGCTAGAAGAGAAGAAATTGAAAGAATGGCTGAACAAGAAGCAAATCAAGCTCCCCTAGTGCCAATTAGAGATCACTTCAGACCGACGATCCAGGCTCACTATTCTGGAATCGCTCGAGGAACTATCAATGCAAACAATTTTGAGCTGAAGCCGACCTTGATCAACATGGTTCAACAGAACCAATTTAATGGGAGCGCCACTGCCGATCCTTATCTAAACCTATGCACTTTTTTGGAGATAACCGATACGGTAAAAATTAATGGTGTGTCTGAGGATATTATACGCTTACGCTTGTTTTCGTTTTCTCTCAGGGATCAAGCCAGAAGTTGGTTGCAATCACTGCCGTTTGGAAGCATCACTACTTGGGAGGTGATGGCAGAAAAATTTCTTGCAAAATATTTTCCTCTTGCCAAAACCACCCAACTGAAGATCGAGATCAGCACCTTCCAGCATATGAACACTGAACAGTTATACGAGGCGTGGGAAATGTATAAAGAATTATTAAGACGTTGTCCTAACCACAATTTTGCAGATTGGGAACAAATCGAGTGGTTTTACAACGGACTGAATGCGCCTACAAGGATGAATGTTGATTCTGCTGCTGGAGGTACTATATTTGCGAAGGATCATGTTCAATCTTATGATATGTTGGAGGAGATGACGGTCAACAGCTTTCAATGGCCATCTGAGCATGTGGGAGTCAAGAAGCCAGTTGGAGTGTATGCAGTGGATCCTCTCACGTCCATCACTGCTCAATTATCTGCACTGACTACACAGGTAGCCTCTTTGAATAAAATTAATGTTGCAGATTCAATTGGAGTTGAAAGATCACATAACCCAGAGGAAGTTAATTATATCCATCCTAATGGCTACCGAGGTTATGGAGCGTACAGAGGTAATCCTATTCCCAACACTTTTCACCCTAATTTGCGGAATAATAAAAATTTTTCATATGCTAACAATACTAATAAGGGTGATGGTAAGTTGTCTTTGGAGGATGTGGTTAGTACCTTTGTGCAGGAATCAGGTAAGCGGATGGCAAGAACTGAATCTCGCCTTGACAGCTTGGAGACGCACATGGCCAACATGGGCGCAGTGTTGCAATCCATGGAGACTAGTATTGGGCAGTTGGCGAACGCACTGAAGGAAAACAATCGCGGCCAGTTCCCTAGCAATACTGAGGTGAATCCCAAGGAGCAGTGCAATGCCATCGAAGTGCGGAGTGCCAAAGACGTTGGAGTTCAAATTCCTACTGTTGCGGATAAGAAACTTGAGGAAAAAGTTGAGGAGAAAGAGAAGGAGCTTGAATCTGAGCCAAAACCGATGTATAAGCCTTCACTTCCATACCCGCAAAGGTTCAAGAAGAAAGCATTGGACGTGCAATTTTCCAAGTTCTTGGAGATTTTTAAGAAGATTCACATCAACATTCCCTTTGCTGAAGCTTTGGAGCAAATGCCGAATTATGCGAAGTTCATCAAGGAGGTGATGTCCAAGAAGAGGAGGCTGCTAGAGAACGAGGTAGTAAATTTAACGGAAGAGTGCAGTGCGGTGCTCCAAAAGAAGATGCCACAAAAGCTTAAGGATCCAGGGAGTTTTACTATTCCTTGCACTATTGGCTCTTCTTATTTTAATAATGCACTTTGCGATTTAGGAGCTAGCATTAATCTCATGCCTTTGACTATTTTCAGGAGCTTAGGACTTGGTGAGGTGAAGCCCACCATGATCGCGTTGCAGTTGGCTGATCGATCTATCACATATCCGCTTGGAATCATTGAAGATGTTTTGGTAAAAGTAGATAAATTTATTTTTCCAGCGGATTTTGTTGTGTTAGATATGGAGGAAGATGCAAACATGCCCCTGATATTGGGGAGACCTTTCTTGGCCACTGCCGATGCCAAGATAGAGGTGAAGAGAGGTGCATTGTCAATGGGTGTGGACGGTGAGAGTGTAATTTTTAATATATTCATGAAGTCATCTAACACCCCTATTGAAAAATTATGCTTGATAGAGCCGGTTATGAATTTGGAGGGTCGTTCAAAAGCCGACATAGCGGTTGATTCATCGAACGAGAGAGCGCCAAAACCACCAAAGAAGGCCACGAAAAAAGCAAAATTTAAAAGGCGGTTCGTGGAATTTATTTGGCGAGTGAAAGAGAAAGTAAAAAATTAATCCCGTTAAAGTCGGGCTGACGACTTTAAACCAAGCGCTACTTGGGAGGCAACCCAAGCATTTTATTTTATTTTATTTTATTTGTTTTTATTATTAGTTTATTTAATTTTTGTTATTTAATTGTTTTAAGTATTTTTTAATTATTTAAAATTTTTGAGCTAATTTTTCTTAATTTTCAAAAATTTGCAGGCTCCTGAAATCTCAAATTCGAGCAAGAGGCGCGCCCGCCCCATTTATGGGAGCGCCCGCGCCTTACCTGGATGAAAGTGGAGTTATTTTGCGACTTAAAGGCGCGCCCGCGCCACTCCATTCGAGCGCCCGCGCCTCCCCTTCGTTGCACTAATACACGAACAGCGCATGACACCTGCCTAACTTGCGCCAATAAGATCATGCGATAGCTCTTCCACCAGCGCAATCGCGCCCTTACAGGTTTCATCAGCGCTGCATCCTAGCGCTAACGCGCTCCTTAATAGCGCACTCTTAAGCGCTAACGCGCATCTCCATCAGCGCTATCGCGCTCTTCAACAGCGCTCTCCATCAAGCTCTATCGCGCTCCTTACTAGCGCAACATTAGGCGTTATCGCGCTTTTGAACAGTGCATGATTAGGCGCTATCGCGCAAACATTACTTCAGAAATTTAAAAGCCCACTCCAGAGTCTACTCCTTCCACAATTTAGAAATCACGATCCCTCGTTCGAGTCCATCTTTAAATCTCACGCACTGGCACGATCATCGTAAATCTTACACTCAACAAAATATCATCATCTCAAGGATTTTGATCTTGATTACAAGGCAGAGATTCTCAGAATTGGTCTTGCTCCATCTACGCTTGTCGAGAAAGGGGAATTTGGAGAATTTGGAAAATGTTCTTCTTTAACGGTAAAAAAGCTGAAATTTTATCTATTACATTTGTTCCGTGATAAATGTCGTGATTTGAAGCTATTGGGTTGTCTGAGTTGTGGTGTAGAGTACGTTTGATGCAGTGAAATTCTATATCATTTTATTCGTGCCTACCAAGTGTTTGTTGAATTGCTTGGGTTATATTTGAACGTTGGTTGCTGGAATTGTTTGGAGTTTAGTGCATTGTTTGAGGCATTTGATTTGATTTGAGTTGAATTATTGAGTTACAATGCCACCGAAAACCAAAGGGAAAGGAACAATTTCTTCATCCTCTGCTGCTTCATATGATAGACACAGATTTTGGAATGCCACAACAGAGGAGTATTGTTTTGATGTAATGGAGCGAGGGATGCACAAAGAAAGAGGAATGAGTTTGAGAGAGCATAGTGCGCCGGCGTTAATTGAAGCTAAGAGAAGAGGTTGGGAGACATTTGTTAGGAGTCCACCAGATGCTGTTATATAATTGATTCATGAGTTTTATGCAAATTTGATGGTCAAAGACGTGAATCTGAAAGTTCGAGTTCGAGGGAAATTGGTGCCTTTTGATAAGAGTACAATTAACCGTCTCTATGAAATGCCGGATTTGGACATTTTAGATGATGAGTATGAGGTATTTAAGAATGAGTCATATCCAGAGAATATTGTAATTCAGACTTTGTGTCATGATGGGGCGGAATGGAAGAGGAATGCAAAGGATGAAGCTGTTACATTTCCATCCATCTTTCTTAGAAGAGAAGCGAATAATTGGCATGAGTTTGTGGCTGTCAGAATTTTGCCATCTGGGCATACATCTGATGTGACTAAGGTTAGAGCTGGTCTTGTGTACTGCATTGTCACTGGAAAATCTGTTGATGCTGGGAGGGTGATTTAGGAGTCTATTATTGCTGCAGTTAGAGGTTCCTCGACTATCAGTTTACCCCACTCGTCTTTGATTACTCAACTTTGCCGGTTAGCTGGTGTTGTGTGGGATGATACGGAGCAGATTCTTCCAATTCGAGGTCCTATAAGAATTACTAGTGCACTGAGACGGGACAACAAGAAGAAAGCAGCCAGTACTTCTGAACAGGCAGCTGAACCACCGCAGCCCTCGGAGCCACTACCACACTTTGAGCTAGCACCTTCCCATTTGGAAGGGACCTATGTCACTACTGACGCATCCGGCCACTGAGTATTCTACTTGTGATGATTCTACGGCCGTGCTTACTCAGATGAAGAAGCAGTGGAAGATGATGCGAGCACATATGACATATATGCATGACTTCATTGCCGCTCTCGCCCAGAATTATCCGCCCACTGTTGTGCCTTATCCACCTCCTCCGCAGTGGTCTTTTGATGATACTGCTGCTACTGCACCTTCTTTCCATGGAGATGATGATGATGACCCCGAGTCCTGATGCTCGGTGTCAAAGGTATGAGTCCCTTGTTCTTTTTATTGTTTTTAATCATTAGGGACAATGATTACATTAAGTTTGGGGGGGTGAATCAATGTTTGATTTAGTTGTTTGGTTGTTTGGTTGAAAGTTGAGTTTTGAATTTCATAGATAAAATTTTTGTTGAGTTTAGTTGTTTTGGTTGAGTTGAGTTGAATTTAAAAGGAGTCAAGAAAGAAATGGATGCATGGCTGATAAAAAAATATTTTTGTGCTATAACTGAAATCCATGATTGTCTACCTATTTGACAAATATTTTTGAAAATATGGAACCAATTAGATGAACAATTTCCTATATACTCTGTGATTAATACTTGAATCTGATTTTTGAGACATACAGACATAGATATGATTGAGGCATTGTTTGAAATTTTTGGGCCTAATTTTCATTGAATTTATCTTTAGTTGCCCATTTGAGCTACACTTGTATATTAGTACATTGAGGTACGAGAAAATCTGAATTTTTTGTGAAAATCATCGTTAACTGCTGATGATTATTTTTTCTGCACTGATTGAGATTTGTATGATTTAATTGTGGATTGAGACTTGTCTAGAACTAGTTCGAACACTCTTCGAGGCGAAATACGGGCAAAACTGAGATTAGGAATGATTTAGGCGATTTTTCTGAATTCGTTTGAGCCTTTCAAGCTACCTATTACTATTTTATCCCTAGTACCTTGTTTGAGCTTTATTGAAAATCGAATGGCATGCGTGTAAACGTGTGATAAACCCCCATTCGTCATTATTTCAAGGTTCTATATTGACTACCTGAATAACCTATACACTATTTCCTACCTTTAAGGGAGTAATTTGAATGCTAAAATGTTTTATGCTCCTAGTTTTATTTGTGAGAAAAAGGATTGGTGTGGTGGATGAATTGAAAAGATGAAAAAAAAGGTAGTAGAAAAAAGAGTTGAAAAATGTGGTTGAAAAAGTTGTGAAAGAAAGAAAAAATTTGTGAGAGAGTTGTGAAAAAGTTGAGAAATGAAATGAAGGAAGAAAGAATGTGAAATTGTGAATGAAAAAGGAGTCGTAATTGAGTATAAATATAAATTACTCCTTATTTTTTTGAATTCTTATCCTTCATTTGTAGCCATGAGCCAGGCCTTACATTATAAGCTGAATAAGTCCTATTGACCGAGTCTCAGTTGCCCAATATACTAGTGGAGAAGAGTTGCGAGAATTTAGCCTATGGACTGTTGATTGATGCTTTTAATGATTATGAATTTTGATCTAAAAACTTACACGTTTATTCGTTGCATTTACCTATTTGTGAGTGTTTTTTTATTAATATCTTATATTTGATCCTATTGCTACCTTGAAAAGACCTCATGATCTATGAATGTTTGAATTGAATTAGGATGAAGGTGTTTTGAAACGTGAGTTACGGAGATTGTGAGTTATGCGGTTATTTTGTTCTGGCTGAAACTTTCAAGTGTTAGTAGGTTGGATATGATTGGATTTGATATTTTTGAAATCATTGTTGATGCTATTGCTCCATAATATTTCTTGACTATTCTTGTTGGTTTTTGAGAGAATGAGTTTTTGGAATTTAATAGTTTTGCTCGGGACTAGCAAAAGTCTAAGTTTGGGGGTATTTGATAAGTGTATTTTATACACTTAATTTATATATGATTTTAATTGTTAATTACTTGTTTCGAGCAGATTTATGCTGTGTTGTGTTGTTTTTGTGCTTGCAGAGAATTATTGAATTATTGTGAAAAAGAGAAGAAAAATGAGAAAAATGAAATTTGAGAGAAAAGAATTAAAAGAATAAAAGGGAAGAAGAAAAAGGAAAAGAAAAGAACGATCAGACAAAAGAAGAGAAGGAATAGTGTTGGGCCTTTCTTATTTGGGCCAAGGTTCAGCGCTCCTTGTTAGCGCTTTTTCAAGAGCTAACGCGCAATGCTATGTTTCTGGGAGAATTGAGATTTCGAGTTGAAGGCGCGCCCACGCCGTCTATTGAGCGTCCGCCCCGTTGCTGATTTGGAAATTTTAATTATTTCGGGCAATTAATTTTATGGGCTTTTTGAAGGGCTTTTGCTGAGAAATATAAAAAGGAATTTTTTATCAGAGGAGAGAGGAGAGCCGCCACAATATTTTACACAGAAATCAGAGGGTTTGATCGTGTGATTGGCTAAGGATTTTTCTGGAGCTTAACTGAAGAACCAAGACGGAGTTTGATAGTCCGGACACGGCATCGACGACGGATTTGTTTCTTATCTTTTATTTAATTCTGAATATGTTTGAATTTATTATTTATTGTTTTCAGAATTTTATTATGAACTAATTTTTATAGTCTAGAGGTCGGATGGAACCTGGTGTAGACGCTTTTATGAATTTTTGATTTTATTGAATTGAATTTCTTCTAGATTAATTGTTTTTTCTAGAATTGATTGTCTTTTCAATTATCTGATCAATAATTGATTTGTTATATTTATTTGAAATCATTGCTCGGGAGAGGGAATTTTGAATAGGACATTAGAAAATACACTGCTAATTATTTATACAGCTCGGGAGAGTGTATGATTTTAACAGAGCTTTTAAAGAGAACATTGTTTTGTAATAGATCACTGCGATAAATTCTTAATAGAAATATTGGAATTTAATTGTAGTTGATAAACATTATTTGTTGCTCGGGAGAGGGAAATAATAAACGTAAGTGTTCTTGGCTATTAATTGATTGGAATTCATGAAGATTAATTAATTAGGATTGATTGTTGTTGAAACCAGGTGAAATCTATACCTCTAGACCATTTTTCTCTGATTGATTTTTAATCTGAAAGTTGTGTGCGTGCTTTTAAATCATCTGATTATTTATTTTATTGCAAAAAATTCTCAAAGTTTGATTTTCTAGATAAAGTTTAGACTATTTTAATTACAAGTACTGAATATTTTCATTTTACTCCCTGTGGGATCGATATCTGATTTAATCACTATATTAAAACTTGACACTCGTACGCTTGCGAGCAATTTTCACAACATTGCTCCAGTGTCTATCCACCATTCTCTTGGATGATCTACCATGTTAGCCTCGAAAACCAATGTTGAAAGATCCAATTCAGACAAGTCAATAGGCACAGATCTATGTTCGATGAAATTTGCCCGATTTTGATTGTCCTTCTTTGGTAGGCATGAGTCCTTGGCTTTGTGGTTCGATTTTCCACAATTCCAACAAGTTCCTTTCAATTTCTAATTTTTCCCTTGCTTTGGACCTTTTCCAAATTGCTTTCTTTTCTTGGTAGCGTTTGGCTCTACTAAATTTGTCTTTGCTTCCATAGGCATCTTTTCGACTTTAATTTTTGATTTGCGATTGTCTTCCTCAATTCACAGCCGCACGATTAGATCTTCGAGCCCCATTTCTTTGCGTTTATGCTTCAAGTAATTTTTAAATTCCTTCCATAAAGGAGGCATGTAGTAGCCCGTACCCAGAATTAGTGAGTAATTGTTATTAATCCAAAAAATCATGTTAGTTTAGATTAAACATGATTAAAGGAACTTCTAATGGATTGGAGGAGTTCATAATTAGACCTAGAATGATTAGAAATAGTCCGGAGGGTCAGGAGGAACGGACGTAACGTCCGGGGATCGGACGCAAAGTTTGTGCCATCAGAATGCGTCATTGCTTACGCACTTGATGGCGCATCGGAACCAACGAAGGAGAACGGAAGCAACGTTCGTCGGACGAACGAACGCAATGATGAGGAACGAACGTTCCGTTCGTTGTCTATAAATAGAGGTGCCGAGCCTCAGTTTCAGATGCACCAATCACCTCTTCTCTCTCGATTGCTTAGCCTTTGTAACGCCCCGTTTTTATCTTAATTGAGTTTATTTGAGTTAATTGGAGATCGCAGAGTTCACGAGCCGATTTGATTTTGCTCAGGGTCCTTTTTGAAAATTTTGGAAATTTTAGGGACTAAAACGCAAATTTGGAGTTTATATATTATCTACACTTAGAATTCATTTTACTTAGTCTCTTATCCTTCCTCTCCTTCCCTTCCATCGGCTAGACTCCATTGAAGACGCCTCTTGGAGCTTTTGAGCTTTCTAATTTCAGTCCGAGCTCGATCCAGCAGTTGGAAATTAATTCTGAAGGCAGTTTAGCGATCACGACTACGAGAGCTTCGTTCTATCGTAAGTTTTTCTATGATCAGATACATTCTAGTTTTTGGATGTTGTTAGAATCGTTCTAGATTCGAGTACGTTGTTCTTGACGAAGTTCTGATCGTTTATTATCTGTCGATTTTGAAATAGAGCGACGTTCGGATTTGTTATGATTTTTGGGAGCCTTTTTCAAAAATTATGGTTTGAGATTTGTTGGGTTTGCCTTGTTTTGGTTGTATTGGCTTTGATATGAGTTGATATCAGTATTGAACTGCTGTCTGCGTTTTCGGTTTGTTCAGTTTATAGCCGTTATGCCGTCGGTTTGAGTTTTGGGGATTTCGAACCATTTTTGAGTTGTGATCTTGGCTTGTAAGTTGATCGTGGTTATTGATCATTAAATTGTATCTGAACAGATTCATTTGGAGTTGTCAAGCCCCGTGTTAGCAGCATTTGGTCGTCGAGAATTGGACGAAGAACGGTAAAGAGATTACCTTGAACCGTTGCCTTTGTTGTTGGATTGTTTAGTTGTTGATTAAACCTTTTGTTGTAGCTTATCCAGAGTTGGAACTACTGCATTGAAAGGTAAAGGCAGACATCGATAGCGGGATAGCATACTCGGGACAGTTGGTTCTCGAGTTTCCCTTAAAATCACATACTTGCATCTACACTTGTTCTAGCATGAGGAATTTGTGTTTTGTTGTTTTGATTGAGTTTTTGTTATATGGCTATGTTTTATGTTTCTGTTATGCATTCATCTTGAGCCAATCTTGTTTTTAGCGGGCAGAACCGCCCTTTTTGTTTAGACGTTTGGGAAATATGATTGAGTGGCCTAGGTCGTAGTCGTTTCACCTAGTGCTAGCATACTCATTATAGTTGCTCAAAGTCTAGAGGAGTGGGATACGTGGCACCACCTCGATTGGGTAAGTCGGTGAGTCGTTACGTAATCTCACCATCGGGATCCCAAAAGCACAGCAGCAATCCCTTGTTATCAGATTTGATATCCCGGTTTAAAGACATGCATTTCATTACATCGTTATTGATTTCGTTGTTGTCTTGAAAGCATGTTTATTGTTGTATTACTTGATATGTTGTTTTTACTGGGATTATCATTCTCACCGGTTATCCGGCTGTTGCTTTGTTTTGTATATGTGCTTGGCAACAGGTGGGGCAAGAACAAGTCAGAAGAGACATGGTTAGCTCCAAGGGAAAGTTGTAGAAGTGAGACTCGGTTTAGAAGTCGTGTCAATATGTTTATCTAGTTATGTTTTTAATGCATGAATTTGAGTTTGATGTATGGAATAACTTTTAGTTTGAGCTGCCAAGCTTTTTCTGCTCTGTTCTGTTTCTGCTGTAGGGGGGCACCCGAGCTGCAGTTTTTAGCAGCCCGAGCGCACCCCAATTCGAGTAATCCAGCAGCGCTGAACTTTAGGGCGCGCTCGAGCGGCAATTTTTGCCGCCCGAGCGCACCCCCCTTTTTATTGTCCAGCAGTGCTGGAGTTTAGGACGCGCTCGAGCGGCAGTTTTTGCCCGCCCGAGCGCAGCCTCCTTTAAAAAAAATAAATAAATTTCTTTCTTACTTTGGTCTTGGATCTTGTATGCTTAATTGTTGTTTAAGCCGAGATTAGTTGTTTAGAACCGAGGTCTCACATTAAGTGGTATCAGAGCCTTAAGATTCTTGGTTGAACTAGAGTGAGCGGGGTAGTTCGAGTCTGCATGTATTGGCTCCTCGCATGTGTATGAGTTATTTGATTGATTATTTATTACCATGCGAGCATGCTTTATTATTTGAGAAATTAATTGAATTACTTGATTCTGTGATTTAATTTTATAAAGCATGAACTACTTGAGATATAACTGCTTCTGTTATCGACTGGTACCCGGAATTCCAAGCGGTTGTAGGGCACCGAATCGTAGCGATTGAGTATATCGTGTCCTAACCTTTGATTATCAGATGGGTCCTCGTCGAGAGTTAAACAGAAACCCACCGCCAGTTATTCATACAACTGATCAAGCTAGTACTGAAACGGTTGAAATGGATGCTACAGCAACACCTATGGAAACCTTGCTGAAGAGGTTTCAGTCTTTCAATCCGCCGTTGTTGATGGGTACAGAGAATCCAGTCGACTGTGAGAGTTGGTTGGATGATATTGATCAATTATTCGATTCCCTTGATTATACTGATGACCGCCGAACCAGGTTAGTCATTCATCAGCTTCGTGGTGTGGCCAAGAACTGGTGGATTACAACCAAGAGATCCTTGGAGAACAGAGGTACAGTTGTCATTTGGTCTCTTTTTAAAACTGAGTTTTATAAGCGGTTTTTCCCCGTTTCGTACCGAAAGGGCAAGGGAGCAGAATTTGCCAATTTGAGACAAGGGAATCTGAACATTGAGGAGTACGTAGCCAAGTTTGATAGCTTGTTGCGCTTTGCCCCGCACATTGCCGACAATGAAGAAGCCAAAGCCGATCAGTTCATAAATGGCTTGAATCCTGGCATCTTCACATTGGTGAACACTGCTAGGCCAGACAACTTTGCGGACGCCATGAATCATGCAAAGGGAGCAGAAGCAGGCTTGTGGAGGCAGAGAGGTAATCAGGTAGCACCTCAGCAGCAGAGGCAGTATCAGAACCAACCATCTCAGTATCAGAATCAGCCACCTCAGCATCAGAACCAGCAGCAGAGGTATGAAGGTGGTAGCAGTGGGGGAAACAGAAAGGATCAGTACAAGGCAAGAGGTAAACAGTTCAAAAGGCAGGGGAATAGTTCGTCTAGTTCCAGTGGTTCCCGACAGTTTGGTTCAGGGCAGAGTTCTGGATCATCAACCTTGTACTGCAACAAGTGTGGAGGAAGATACTCACCGGATCAGTGTGTGGGAGTCTTTGGTAATTGTAACACCTGTCAGCAACCGGGACACTTCTCTAAGGTGTGCCCTCAGCGTAACAGAGATAGAGCTCAGAGTGGGAGTTCGTCTAGACTTGCAGTTCAGCCGGAGAGGCAGTCGTATGCTGTGCACTCTTTCCAGCCTCAGCAGCAGAACAGACATGGAGGTAATTCTAGTGCGAACCAGCCTCCGAGACAGCAAGCACGTGTCTTTGCTTTGACAGAGGATCAGGCTCAGGCGGCACCTGATGATGTTATTGTTGGGGATCGGTTAACTCGTGCCCGGAAACGCAGCGGAAATATAAATAATTTTAATAAAAGAAATCCGAGCACTTGTGTAGTATTCAAAAACTCAAACATCCATAGGGTGTTTAGAATTTTACCTATCAATCTCAAAGATTGATTTATGGCTCCAACCAAGTTGATAAACAACTAGGCTCTTGAAAAATGGTAGACTCAATCTACAAGCTTCCAAGAGCACTCCTTGCTCAAAATGGATTCAAATCTTCGAGCCTCCGAATTAGGTCCACGACTAGACGATCTAAATCCACTCTAAATATGCACTAGAATATTTAGAGAATTTTTTCATTGAGATATCATTTTTTTTCTTCCTCAAAATGAAAAGAAAAATTTGGAGAAAATATAAAGAAGGTTTCGGCCACTTCTTTTTCAAAGTTGGAATGGAATTGTGTTTGTGTGTATATTATATTAATGGAGAGGAATTGATTAGATACAATTAAAACCATGCATAGAAAAATACATGACTTGCATGGAAAATTGCATCCAATCTTCCAACCCTTCAAATTCCATCACACACATACATATATCATATATATATATATATATACACGCCTATATATATATACATATATAAATATATATATTTAAATGTAATTTGAACTTATTTTAATTAATTATTAAACCTAAACCCATTTAAGTTTAATCAATTAATTAAATTTAACTTGAACCCATTCAAGTCCACTAGTATCAATAATTATACAACACTATATTAATTTGAGCTCTACTAGACTCAATAGTGTTTAATTAATTCAACACTTGAATTAATTTAATTATTTGTACATTAAAATTTCTACTAGTGTTAAATTAATTCAACACTTGAATTAATTAACTAAGTTCAAAATAATAGTTTAGAAAATCACCATTTTCGTAAACTAATTATTTTAAGTCAACTTTTAATCTTGGAACACATTCACAAATTAAAAGTTACTTATTCCATTCATTCTCCAATTAAGAAGTCAAACTTCCAATTTATTTTACTTATAAACTCCTTTATAAGTTGTTCAACACATTGAACTTATTTTAATCTCAACGGGATCTAGAAAGCTAGTACTTGTGTGACCCTCAATGGTTCACTGATACAACTAGCAGTGGGTTCACATCTCCATGTAATTCAGGATCAACAAGTCTCTTATATGAGCATACCCTAGATAGCTCCATTCTTATTAATCAACACATTGATAATAAGAACGTCAGAAAACTCAAGTCTGATAGTACCCAACCAGTCATGTAAACATCTAGCAGCATTTCTTACATGACTCCCTAGGTATCAAATGATAGTGCCTGCAAGAACCAATCAATTATGGTTAGCGTACAGTATGGTCCCTTCAACTCATATATCCCGATCGATTCGACAACCATTGGTTTATCGAGAGTTGTCATTGAATCGATAACTATGTGTCATGCCGTAGTTGCATCGAAAGTGTAATTCAAGAAACTCCTTTCTTAATTACCACTTACTCTGATCAGAGATTTTAAGCTACGTATGCATGATATAACATAGGATATCCATACCCATAGGTAAGCGGTGAATCCCCGACTACAATGCATTGACTCCTATATGTTTCGTCACAACACCCAACATTGCCACCTGATGACCCCAGATGAGTCGGTAAACAAGTCAAAGTGAAGCACTAGCATATAGAGTCTCCATGTTGTCCCGGGTTATAGGACTAATGGTGTACAACCATAAACTAGGACTTCTCCACTCGATAAGTGAGAACCACTTGGAAAATCCTTTAAGGAGGGTTGTTCAGTGCACTCTACAAGGAGCACCTATTTGCATGCTTGGACATCTCCATGTCCCCTACCAATGAAACATGGTACTCACATCGCAAATACTAGTCTCAAGCTCGAGCGGCCTTTATCCTTCTTTATGGCGGCTGAATCGACTAGGAACAGTTTAGAATATACAGTATTCCAAATATGAGTTTCATGACAGTCATCATATGACCATCTCATATTCTTTCTACTATTTGTATATTCAAGGGCTTTATCTATGCAGCTTGCATGGGTATAAAGATAAAGATGTGCCAAAATTAAATAATGTCAAATATTATTAAAATAAAGATTGTCATACAAGAGTTCTCTCAAGGACCATCGGCCAACACATTGGCTCGACGGGCACCTACTCTAACAATCTCCCACTTGCACTAGAGCCAACTACCCATATTCTTCAAACCCATTGATTCGCGATGCTTTTCGAACAATGGTCCTGGTAAAGGCTTAGTTAGTGGATCAGCAACATTATCTGCGGAGGCGACTCTGTCTAACAAGACATCTCCTCGTTCCACAATTTCCCGGATGATGTGATATTTTCTCAGTACATGTTTGGATTTCTAATGAGACCTTGGTTCTTTTGCCTGAGCAACTGCACTAGTGTTGTCGCAGTACATCGGGACTGGATCAACTCCATTAGGAATAACGCCCAACTCTTGGACGAAATTCCTAATCCAAACAGCTTCCTTTGCAGCATCGGATGCAGCAATATATTCTGCCTCAGTGGTTGAATCCGCAGTGCTATTTTGCTTGGAACTCTTCCAACAAACAGCAGCACCATTGAGCATGAATATAAAACCGGAAGTTGACTTCGAATCATCAACATCGCTTTGGAAGCTAGAGTCGGTATAGCCTTCCAATTTTAGTTCTCCACCCCCATAAACCAAGAACATATTCTTAGTCTTTCTCAAATACTTGAGAATGTCTTTCACAGCTTTCCAGTGTGGAAGACCAGGGTTCGATTGATATCTACTTGTAACACTAAGTGCAAAGGCCACGTCAGGACGTGTAGATATCATCGCATACATGATACTACCAATTGCAGATGCATATGGAATGCGTGTCATCGTCTCTATCTCTGCATCATTTTTGGGAGACATGGACTTGGATAGAGACACGCCATGACACATTGGTAGATGTCCTCTCTTGGACTCATCCATCGAGAACCTCTTCACGATGGTATCAATGTATGTGGACTGGGTGAGACCAAGCAATCTTTTCGATCTATCCCGATAGATTTGTATTCCCAATACAAAAGATGCTTCACCCAAGTCCTTCATCGAGAACTTACTCGATAACCATACTTTAGTTGATTGCAACATTCCTACATCATTCCCAATGAGTAGAATGTCATCAACATAAAGTATTAGGAATGTCACAGCACTCCCACTGACCTTCTTATACACACATGGTTCCTCAGGATTCTTAGTAAACCCAAACTCTTTGATTGTACCATCAAATCTGAGGTTCCAGCTCCTAGATGCCTGTTTGAGACCATAGATAGATCTCTGAAGTTTGCATACTTTATGCTCACTTCCGATAGACGTGAACCCTTCAGGTTGAGACATGTAAATTTCTTCCTTAATATCCCCATTAAGAAAAGCTGTCTTCACATCCATCTGCCATATTTCATAGTCATACCATGCGGCAATGGCAAGCAATATCCTTATGGAGTTGAACATTGCGACTGGAGAAAAAGTTTCTTCAAAGTCAACTCCTTGCCTTTGAGTATAACCTTTTGCCACCAATCGAGCCTTGAAGGTCAGAACCTTCCCATCCGTCCCAAGCTTCCTCTTGTAAATCCATTTACACCCTATAGGAACAATTCCTTCAGGTGGATCCACAAGATTCCACACTTGGTTCGAATACATGGAATTCATCTCAGATTCCATAGCTTCAAGCCACTTGGATGAATTGGCATCAGACAATGCTTCCTTGAAGGTCCTTGGATCACATCCATGATCAGGCCCATCTTGGCCCTCTTCAAGAAGCAGACCATGCCTCATAGGTGGTCTTGAGATCCTCTCGGATCTTCTAGGAGCTTGTATCTCCTCTCTTGGCTGTTCGGGTGTGGGTTCCACAATCGTGGGTGTTTCTCGAACTTCTTCGAGTTCTATCATCTCCCATTTTCTATCCAATAGAAATTCCTTCTCCAAGAAGGTTGCATTCCTAGAAACAAACACCTTTGTTTCTTTGGGATGATAGAAATAATATCCAACCGAATTCCTTGGATATCCCACGAAGTAGCATAAAATGGATCGAGCATCCAATTTATCTCCCATTATCTGCTTCACATAAGCAGGGCATCCCCATATTCTTAGATAAGAATACTTTGGAGATTTACCCATCCATATCTCATATGGTGTCTTATCAACTGCCTTTGAATGGACATTGTTCAACAACAGTGCCGCTGTCTCAAGTGCATATCCCCAAAAGGATGGCGGCAACTCCGTGAACCCCATCATAGACCGAACCATGTCCATCAAAGTTCGATTACGACGTTCTGAAACACCATTCAACTGAGGTGTACCAGGAGGAGTCCACTGTGAGAGAATCCCATTCTCCCTAAGATACTCTTGGAATTCAGTACTCAAGTATTCACCACCTCGATCCGATCGAAGTGCCTTGATGCTTTGTCCCAATTGTTTTTCTACTTCATTTCTGAATTCTTTGAACTTTTCAAAAGCTTCAGATTTGTATTTCATCAAATACACATACCCATACCTAGAGAAGTCATCGGTAAAGGTAATGAAGTAAGAATGTCCATGCTTAGTGGTGATGCTAAGTGGACCACACACATCTGTATGGATCAAATCCAACAGTCCCTTGGCTCGCTCCACATGGCCCTTAAAGGGAATTTTGGTCATCTTTCCTTTTAGACAGGGTTCACAAGTAGTAAGAGAATTAATATCAGACATATCAAACATGCCTTCTCCCACTAGCTTGTTCATCCTTTTAAAAGATATATGACCTAATCGAGCATGCCATAAGTGTGCTGGATTTAGAGTATCTTGTTTTCTTTTGGATGTTGTTGATATCTCTTGGACATTATACATAGGAATATCTTTTAATTTTAAATTATAGAGATCATTTTCCAATTGTCCTGTACCAATTAAACATTCATTCTTGTAAATATTGCAAACACCTTTGCCAAATAAACAAGAATATCCATCTTTATCAAGCATAGAAATGGAAACAATGTTTTTCACCAATTCTGGTACAAACAAAACATCTCTCAAACATAATTTAAAATCATTGTCCAACAATAAGTAAACATCTCCAATAGCTTTGGCTGCAACTCTTGCCCCATTGCCCATCCTCAAGAAGGTCTCACCATCTCTGAGTCTCCTACTTCTTGCCATCACCTGCAAATCATTACAGAGATGTGAGCCACAGCCGGTATCCAATACCCAAGAAGAAGAGTTAAGTGAAATGTTTACTTCAATGTAGAACATACCTTTTCCAGAACCATTCTGGTCAAGATATTCCTTGCAATTTCGCTTCCAATGTCCAGGTTTCTTACAGTGATGACAGACGTCATTAGTCTTGTTAGCCTTAACTGGTGTGGCTACCACAACGGGACTCGGAGCTTGCCTCTTCAAGGGCACGTTCCTTTTGGGAGCTTGGAAGGAACGCTTCTTTCCTTTCCCATGTGGTCTATTCTTTGAACCAGATGAAGATCCCACATAAAGAACCGGCTTCTCTTTCTTGATTGTGGATTCAAACGTAACAAGCATGTTAACCAACTCCTCAAGGGTTGGATCTAACATGTTCATGTTGAAATTCACCACAAAAGGATCAAATGAGCTAGGCAGTGACAAGAGCAACACGTCTGTGGTCAACTCAGTTGGTAGCACAAGATCCATGCTAACGAGTTTCTCCACGAGCCCAATCAACTTCAGGCCATGCTCATGGACTGAAGCCCCATCTCGCATGCGCAAAGTGATTAGCTCCTTGACAATCGCATGTCGAAAAGGGCGTGTTTGTTCACCAAAAAGTTCTTTGAGATGCAAATGAATGTCAGCAGCATGATTTGCACTCTCAAAACGTCGCTGAAGCTCATCATTCATAGAAGCCTGCATATAACACTTGGCTTTCAAGTCATGGTCACACCAATCCTTGTAAGTCTGTAGCTCCTCAGGGCTACAATCAGTCGGAGCCGCATTAGGGGGCGACTCATCAAGTGTGTATGCAATCCTTTCCGAGTTCAAGACAATTTTCAAATTTCTTAGCCAATCGAGGTAATTTGGACCGGTCAGTAAATGTTTGTCGAGTATTGCAGACAACGGATTGCGAATTGATGACATTGTCAAAACTTTGTACTGAAAAATAATAACAGATAAATGTCAATGACTATTTTAAAATATTTAATAAGATATAAAGTATGGACTTTAACTTTATAAATATTTACTCCCACTGTTTTGACATTTTTACTACCCTTTAGTAAAAACGGGAAACTCCTTTCCTCAGTAGGTACATAAGGTTCAATTAGCCAATTACGATCCCGAATAATATCAGCCAATCATAATTTCTAAAAGGTATTTTCAAATTGCATCTCCATGCAACCCTTACGTAAACTTTTGTCTCATGCTTGATTAGGACCCAATAATATGACGTCGTTCATCTTTACGTGTCAAGCCTTACCCATCGATATCGAACCTTAATGGACGGTCGCCATGAGTTCCCCCAATAATATGAGCCGAAGTCATGGGAGTTCCACGTAGTTCACATCACCATGTCAATGGATGTCACAGCTTTCCGGCATCCAAGCCCCCCAATAATATGAGCCGAGCATTGAATACGGGTAGCGTTCATCATGCATCCATTGTCGATGGAAGACATGGAAATTATAAACAAATTTATAATTCCCCTTTTCGGGCTTGATATAAATTTTGAATCTAATTCAAAATGAGGGTTTTTAATTTTGAAAAAGTCTCATCATTAATTTTAAAGATTTCCATGTTTGATCGTATGTTTGCCGGATTCATGCAACTTTGTTATTATAAAATAATAACGCACATACTAATTAATAAGGATGATTAATCGCCCCAAAAACTATTTGGCCCGTGTGAGCCAAACACGGGCCTAAGTCCAATTCCTAGGGAATGCATGGGATGCAAATGCAACAATTACATAAGCTTCCAATATTTACATGTCTTGAATCTTCATAATTCATCATGGCCCACCATCTTCCAATTTTGAACTTCCGCTATTAAATATTTTACATGAAAATATCCATGGCAAATAGGGATACATCTCATGGGGTGGGAACGGGCCATAAACCAAGCCCACTTTGTAATTTGATAATAATTACAACCATTCAACACAAAATATCCTAGCATACACCTAGCAAATTGGTATTGAGCTTTTAATCATCCTTCATGCACAATATCACATATCATACATCATCAATGAATTATCTCAATAATTAATTGATCAAATATTATATATCTTGGTCCAATCACTAACCACCACAATTATAAAATAAATTAACAAAATAAACAAACACCTTTGTTTACTTTCAAATTAATTTATTTATAATTTATTTTCTTGTAAATCACAATTTACTATAAATAATCAAAGTCACACTTTAACTATTTATTTTATGAGAAAAATCACATATTATAAAGTTTAATTTTTCATAAAAATCAACTATAATATATTTAACAATTTAGGGCCTATGACACATGATATTCCAAAACGCCTTTTGAAAAACTCAAGTCGTCATAGTCGTCACCGAAACTCCGTCGCCAGATTCCGGCCAAAATTTTTTTTTTTTTTTTTTTTTAAAAAAAATATGGGGCAGCCCACGGCTGCCCCTAGGACACCTTCGGGCAGCCCAAGGGCTGCCCGAAAATAAAAAAAATATTTTTTATAAAATTTTTCCTAAATGTTAAAATATTGATTTTCTCATGCGGTTAGAAATTGACCTCAACATAATATCCAACAAATACTACACAAAAGAGTAACCTAGGCTCTGATACCACTGTTGGGGATCGGTTAACTCGTGTCCGGAAACGCAGCGGAAATATAAATAATTTTAATAAAAGAAATCCGAGCACTTGTGTAGTATTCAAAAACTCAAACATCCATAGGGTGTTTAGAATTTTACCTATCAATCTCAAAGATTGATTTATGGCTCCAACCAAGTTGATAAACAACTAGGCTCTTGAAAAATGGTAGACTCAATCTACAAGCTTCCAAGAGCACTCCTTGCTCAAAATGGATTCAAATCTTCGAGCCTCCAAATTAGGTCCACGACTAGACGATCTAAATCCACTCTAAATATGCACTAGAATATTTAGAGAATTTTTTCATTGAGATATCATTTTTTTTCTTCCTCAAAATGAAAAGAAAAATTTGGAGAAAATATAAAGAAGTTTTCGGCCACTAAGCATTTGAAAAGTTCAAAGAATTCAAGGCTGAAGTAGAAAACAAGCAGGGTAAAAGTATTAAAGCACTTCGATCGGATCGAGGTGGAGAATACTTGAGTACCGAGTTTTTGGACTATCTAAAAGAGAATGGGATTCTCTCTCAGTGGACTCCTCCTATGACACCACAGCTTAATGGTGTATCGGAGCGTCGTAATCGAACTTTGTTGGACATGGTTCGATCCATGATGAGCTTCACTGAGATTCCACCTTCGTTTTGGGGCTATGCGCTTGAAACGGCGGTATTGTTGTTGAACAACGTCCACACTAAAGCAGTGGACAAAACACCATACGAGTTATGGAATGGCAAAGCTCCTAAGTATTCGTACTTGAGGATTTGGGGATGTCCTGCTTACGTGAAGCAGACAGTGGGAGATAAGTTGGATAGTCGATCCAGCTTATGTTATTTTGTAGGGTATCCGAAGAATTCAATCGGATATTATTTCTATTATCCTGCTGAAACAAAGGTGTTTGTTTCAAGGAATGCCACCTTCTTGGAGAAGGAGTTCTTATTGGATAAGAAAGGCGAGATGATGGAACTCGAAGAAATTCGAGAAGAACCCGAAATACAAAATAACGATCCTACACCTCAGGAACCATTGCTGGACACGCCAATATCTAGAAGATCCGAGAGGACTTCTAGACCTCCTATTCGATATGGTCTTCTTCTTGAAGGGGATCAAGATGAACCCGATGTTGGATGTGATCCAAGAAACTTCAAGGAAGCAATTTCTGATGCGGATTCAAATTTATGGCTTGAAGCTATGCAGTCGAAAATAGATTCGATGCATACAAACCAAGTTTGGTCTCTAGTAGATCCTCCCGATGGAATTGTTCCAATAGGGTGTAAATGGATCTACAAGAGAAAGCTTGGGCCTGATGGTAAGGTATTGACCTACAAGGCGCGATTGGTGGCAAAAGGTTATACTCAAAGACAAGGAGTTGACTATGATGAAACCTTTTCCCCAGTTGCAATGTTCAAGTCCATAAGAATCCTTATTGCCATAGCTGCATGGTATGACTATGAGATATGGCAAATGGATGTGAAGACTGCTTTTCTTAATGGAGACATTAAGGAAGAAATCTATATGAAGCAGCCTGAGGGGTTCACATCCATGGGAAGCGAGCATAAGGTATGCAAGCTTCAGAGATCAATTTATGGTCTAAAACAAGCATCAAGAAGTTGGAACCAGAAATTTGATGAAACAATAAAAGATTTTGGTTTCATCAAGAATCCGAAGGAACCATGCGTGTACAAGAAAGTAGTTAAGGATGCTGTGGCATTCTTAGTACTTTATGTTGATGACATCCTACTCATTGGGAATGATGTAGGGATGTTGCAGTCAACAAAGATATGGTTATCAGGTAGATTCTCGATGAAGGATTTGGGTGAGGCATCCTATATTCTTGGGATACAGATCTATAAAGATAGATCTAAGAGAATGATAGGACTCACTCAATCAACCTACATCGACACCATATTGAAACGGTTTTCAATGGATGAGTCCAAGAGAGGACATCTACCCATGTGTCATGGAGTTTCTCTATCCAAGTCTATGTGTCCCAAGACGGATGAAGAGATAGAGAAAATGACACATGTACCATATGCGTCAGCCATAGGTAGTATCATGTATGGGATGATATCTACCAGACCGGATGTAGCATTTGCTCTGAGTGTCACGAGCAGATATCAAGCTAATCCCGGTCAAATGCATTGGAAAGCCGTGAAGGATATTCTTAAGTACTTACGAAGGACTAAGAATATGTTCATGGTATATGGAGGAAGAGAACTAAAATTGGAAGGCTATACCGACTCTAGCTTCCAAAGTGACGTGGATGACTCGAAGTCAACCTCTGGATTTGTGTTCATGCTCAATGGCGGTGCTGTCTCTTGGAAGAGTTCCAAGCAGGACACCACAGCGGATTCCACCACTGAAGCAGAATACATTGCAGCATCAGCTGCTGCTAAAGAGGCCGTTTGGATGAGGAATTTCGTCCAAGAGTTGGGCGTCATTCCTGAAGTTATTGGTCCAGTCCCGGTGTACTGTGACAACACGGGTGCCGTTGCTCAGGCAAAGGAACCAAGGTCTCATCAAAGATCCAAACACGTACTGAGGAAATACCACATCATCCGGGAGATTGTGGAAAGAGGAGACATCACTGTCGAAAGAGTGGCCTCTGCAGACAATATCGCTGATCCACTTACTAAGCCCTTGCCAGGGCCATTGTTTGACAAACATCGCGAAGCAATGGGACTACGTAGTATGACTAGTTGGCTTTAGGGCAAGTGGGAGATTGAAAGAGTAGGTGCCCAGTGAGCCAACTTGTGGCTAAGGGCTTTGATGACTCTTTGTATAAACAATCTTTTGTTTAATATAATTTACACTTTTATTAATGGCAATGACTTTATCTTTCTTCATATTGTTATATTGTGATATACTATTGTTGTTTTGATAAAGACCTTGAATATACTATAGTGTATGTAAGATGTGGTAGAACATGGGGATGTCTATCATGAAACACATCTTATAGTCACTGTATATTCTAAACTGTTCCTAGTCGATTGAGCCGTCCGATAATAAGGATAAGGATCGCTCGAGTTTGAGATTAGTATTTGCGATGCAGAGTACCACGTTTCATTGGTAAGGAACATAGAGATGTTCGAAGCATGCAAATGGATATTCATATGATGAATGATCGAACTACCCTATCCGGACTTTCCAAGTGGTTATTACTTATCGAGTGGATAAAGTCCGCGGTTTTGGTTGTACACCATTAGTCCTTACTACTTGAGACATCATTGAGACTCTATATGTTAGTACTGTGCTTTGACTCGTTTACCGACTCTATTGGGGTCATCAGGTGTCAGGATTGGATACAGTTACAACACATATAGGAGTCGATGCTTTGTTGTCAAGGATTCACCACATACTTGCGAGTGTGGATATCCTATGCGATCTGAGGAGATATTAGTGTGACGAATCTCTGGCCAGAGTACATGATGTGATTTAAGAAATGGTTTCTTAGTAGCACATGCGATGTCACTATTTGATCTTCAAGATGTATTGCATAGTTATCGAATCTCGAGCGACTCTCGATATACCAATGGTTGTTGATTCGATCGGGATATTTGGATGAAGGGACCGTACTGTACGCTAACCAAAATATATTGGTTCTTGTAGGCACTATCAGTGATACCTAGGGAATCATGGGGCGATGTTGCTAGGCGCTCTACCATGATTCGATGGGCAAGTCAGAAATTGTTGTTCCGAGTCACAAGGAGTTGTGAGCCCACGGCTAGCTGTATCCCTGAACCATTGAGGGTCACACAGAGTAATGGATTTTTAATCCCCGTTGAGATAGTTAAATTTAAAGAGTTAAATTTAATGAACAAAGAAGTTGGACTTCTTAATTATGAGTAGAGGAGTAAGATTTCCTAAAATGACATAGGGATGGACATTTTTGGAAACCATTGAATTCGGATTCAGGAAAATGTATCTTGACTTTAAAAGGTGCAGAAATGGTTTCTGTGCACATTGGTGAAATCGGTTTATCAATCGGAGTCACGATGAATTTTATATTAATTTCTGAACATGCGGGCTTTGCTTGTCGGGCTTGAACTTATGACTAATGGGCCCTAAGCTGTTAGTGGCCTACATTATAAATAAGTTATTGCAGTACAGAAATTATACACAACAGGGTCACAATTTTCGAAAAACCTAGCCTTTTTCTCTCAATAGTGGCCGCCCCCCTCCCTCTCTACTCGGGAAAAATCCGGCCTGTGATTTTGAATTGCAGTCTGGTTTAACGAATCAAAATTCGTTATTCTCTTCGTAAAAACTTCTGATAGATTTTCTAGTGCAATCTATCAGAGGGTTTAAATATCCGTTCGTGGACTTGATTGAAGAACAGTTCGTCCATCGGTTCCAGGGATATACAACAAGAGCAGAGAAATCTGTTGGTGTCCAAAATCTCGATTAGAGATTAAAGGTAAAAATTTTATAATTGTTATTTAATTTTTACACACACATAATTTAATCGTAAGGTTGATACCCATTATGGAATCGTTCCATATAAAATTTTTAAACTTCCGCTGCACCGGGTATCAATCATAATTGATCTGATCCCCGCATTCTCCAACAACCCTAAAGAACAACAATCCTCGATCGCACTAGACATCGAACAAGTCAGCAGTGCGGATAGTCGCACCTTGCGACTCAAGGCATCAGCGTTGAGATTAGAAGCTCCCGGATGGTACTTAATCTCGCAATCATAGTCCTTAAGCAAGTCCATCCAACGTCTCTGCCTCATGTTCAACTCCGCCTGAGTGAATAATACTTGAGACTCTTGTGGTCGGTGAAGATCTCAAATTTCTCGCCATACAGATAATGACGCCAGATCTTCAAAGCGAACACAATAGCTGCCAACTCCAAATCATGAACTGGATAATTGTCTTCGTGCAACTTTAAGTGTCTAGAAGCGTATGCGATCACATGCCCATTTTGAGTCAGAACACAACCTAACCCCTGAAGAGAAGCATCTATGTAAACCACGTACCCTCCAGATCCTGACGGTAATGCCAACACCGGTACAGAAGTCAACCGTCATCGAAGCTTACAAAAATTCTCTTCGCACTCCGAGGACCATTCAAAATCGACACCCTTGCGGGTAAGCTGCATCAATGGTCGATCAATCTATGAAAAGTTCAGAATGAAGCGACGATAATAACATGCTAGACCCAGAAAAATACGGATCTCAGCAACCGTCGTCGGGCGCGACCAATTAAGCACAGCCTCAATCTTGCTCGGATCAACACATCTCTTCCCTAGATATGATATGGCCGAGAAAGACCACTCGATCCATCCAGAACTCACACTTTCTCAGTTTGGCGTACAACTGCTCATCTCGAAGAGTCTGCAGTACCAACTGCAAGTGAGAAGCATGAAAGAGTGGGTGCCCGGTTAGCCAACTTGTGGCTAAGGGTTTTTTGTGACTCTATGTATAAACAATCTTTGTTTAATATAATTTACATTCATTAATGGCATTTTCTTTGTCTTTCTTCATATTGTTATATTTTGATATACTATTGATGTTTTGATAAAGACCTTGAATATACTATAGTATAAGTAAGATGAGATAGTGAATAAAGAGAGATCACTATTATGAAACACATCTTATAGTCACTGTATATTCTAAACAATTTCTAGTCAATTGAGCCGTCCGCTAATAAGGATAAGGATCGCTCGAGATTGAGACTAGCATTTGTGATGCCAAGTACCACGTTTCATTGGTAATGGACATGGAGATGTTCAAAGCATGCAAATGGATGTTCATATGATAAATGATCGAACTACCCTATTCGGATTTTCCAAGTGGTTATCACTTATCGAGTGGATAAAGTCCGCGGTTTTGGTTGTACACCATTAGTCCTTACTACTTGAAACATCATTGAGACTCTATATGCTAGTACTGTACTTTGACTCGTTTACCGACTCTATTGGGGTCATCAGGTGTCGAGATTGGGTACAGTTACGACACATATAGGAGTCGATGCTTTGTTGTCAAGGATTCACCACATACTTGCGAGTGTGGATATCCTATGCGATCTGAGGAGATATTAGTGTGACGAATCTCTGGCCAGAGTACATGATGTGTTTTAGGTTACTCGGTTTTCCTAGTAACACATGCGATGTCACTATTTGATCTCCAAGATGTAATGCATAGTTATCGAATCTCGAACGACTCTCGATGCACCAATGGTTGTTGATTCGATCGGGATATATGGATGAAGGGACCGTACTGTATGCTAACCAAAACCTACTGGTTCTTGCAGGCACTATCAGTGATACCTAGGGAATCATGAGGCGATGTTGCTAGACGCTCTTACCATGATTCGTTGGGCAAGTCGGAAATTGTTGTTCCGAGTCACAAGGAGTTGTGAGCCCACGGCTAGCTGTATCCCTGAACCATTGCACACAAGTAATGGATTACTAAACCCCGTTGAGATAGTTAAATTTAAAGAGTTAAATTTAATAAAATAGAAGTTGGACTTCTTAACTAAAAGGGAGTGGAATTTCCTAAAATGACATAGGGATGGGCATTTTTGGAAATCACTGAATTCGGATTCAGAAAAATTATCTTGACTTTAAAAGGTGCAGAAATAGTTTCTGTGCACATTGGTGAAATTGGTTTATCAATCGGAGTCATGATAAATTTTATATTAATTTCTATAACAACGGGCTTGGCTTGTTGGGCTTAAGTTATGGATTGTGGGCCCTAAGGAGTTAGAGTCCTAATACAATTATAACTTAATCTAGTCTAGAAATTATCTATAAATACATGTGTATTGTTCAAAAATTGACACAATTCATTCTAGCAATTTTCGAAATTCACATAAAATAATTCAAGGGGATTTTCGAAAATCCTCTGTACCTTTTGAGAAAATTCGGTCTGTGATTTTTGTGAAAAATTACATTCCGAATTAACAGATCAAATCTGTTTGTTCTCATCGATAAACATCTGATTGATTTTTAGTGCAATCAATTAGAGGGTTTCTGTTTTCTATTCGTGGACCTTATTTCGGAGATTGATCGTGAAGCCATCGGTTCCCGGTATATACAAGAAGAGCAGATTAAATTCTGTTGGTGTCCATAATCAAGCCGTTGATTGAAGAGGTAAAATATTATTAATTGTGATTATTATTATTTTACTTGCATAAATTTAATCGTAAAGTTTTGATATCCATGATATGGAATCGTTCCATATCGAAAAATAAAAAATTTTAAACTTCCACTGCACCGGGTATCAATTCTTAATTGATCTGAACACGATTTCCAACAGTGGTATCAGAGCCAGGTTGCTCAGATCAAACGATTAAATTAATCGATTGTACAAAATTTTTGGCCTCGGGTTTTTGAAACAAAAACAAAATTTTAAATTAAAATTTAATGGGCACATCGGGCAGCGATCGTCGCTGCCCACAGCGATCGTCGCTGCCCAGGGCAGCGCACGGTGCTGCCCATGGGCAGCGATTTGATCGCTGCCCTGCCCGGCCCCCATATTGGGGCGCGGGCTGCCCGTGATTGTCCCGGGCAGCCCGGAAAAAATTAAAATTGATTTTTAATTAAAATTTTAATATTTTGGAATTTTAGTTTTTGGTTCGATCGAAAATTGTTTTTGATTGGTCCACGAGGCATCGGATCAAATTGTTTGAGTCCGAAATTTTTAAAATTGATTTTTGGATAAATTTGAATTTTTGGAAAATTTTTAAATCTTATCCGTTAAATTAGATTTTATAAAATTAATTATTTTGGTACAATTGATGATAAGATATGATCTTATGAATGTATTAGATAAAATATGATTTTATCTTTTAATTATGATGCCATTGCATGTTATCCAATGTTTTAATTATTGAATTAATTATTGGATAAGAGGATGATCGATAGTCATGACCAATGTTTTAGGTGTATGTTAGGTAATTTACATTTGGTTTTATTGTTGTTGGGTTTTATTAATGGGCTTGGTTTATAGCCCAATTTGAATTGTCATTTGTAATAAAAAGTGGGCTTGGTTTATGGCCCGTTCCCACCCCTTAAATATGTATCCCCTACTTGTCATCGAAATTTATTGTAAATTTGTTAGACTTAGTGGGAGATAAAGTTTTGAAGAAAATGGTGGGCCCAGCAGACGATAAAGACTGAAGAAATGTAAATGGAAGCTCAATGTAATAGGATTGCATTGCATACTTGCATATCACCTAGGATTGGACTTAGACTCGTCATTGGCAACCACGGGTCGATTAGATAATGAGATCGATCATCCTTAAATAATATATAATATTATTAATGTATGCATGTTTAGACTAAATTGTATGAATCCCGCAAGCATACATAAATTGCATGATGAGACAAATTTTCAAAAATTAAAATCCCTCATTTTAAATACGATTTAAAATTGATATCAAGATTTATAAAAGGGAATTTAAATATTGTTTAAATGTTCCTACCTTCCATCAACGATCAATGTATGAGATGCTACCCGCGGGCACGGTCCGGCTCATATTATTGGGGGGGCCCGTTCGTCGAAAAGCTGTACATTGGATCGACACATGTTGTAAGTTGGGTGGAACTCCCATGGGATTGGCTCATATTATTGGGGATCCACATGGCGACCGTCCATCACAACTTAATATTGATGGGTCATCTTGACATGTCACATTAAACGGCGTCATATTATTGGACCCTTATTGGACATGAGGTAAAAACATGGGGGTTGCTTTGGAAGTAATTGTGCTCTACCTTTTGAAAATTATGGTTGGCTGATATTATTCGGGACTATGATTTGTCAATTGGACTCCATGTTCCCACTAAGGAATGAAGTTTTTCGTTTTCACTAGAGGGTAGTGAAATTGTTAAAATAGTGGGAGTGAAATTCATAAAATTAAATTTTGCCATATTTTATGTCTTAGTAAATTAATTAAACAATCACTGATTATTGTGTGTTTCTTTTCAGTATTTCATTACAATGAATTCGCGAAATCCACTATACTCAATTCTCGAACAAAAAAAATTGACTGGCGCAAACTATACGGAATGGTTCCGTAAATTAAAGATTGTTCTAAACTCGGAGAAAATTTTCTACGTGTTAGAAAAGAATCCTCCAAAGGAAGCACCGGCTAATATAAGTCCGGAAGAATTGGCAAAACTTGATCAATGGTGGGACCATGATATCAATGCTAAATGATATATGCAAGCTTCAATGTCTGATGAACTCCAGAGGCGATTTGAGGATGCCGTGAATGCTGCTGACATACACATGCACCTTAAGGAATTTTTTGGAGCTCAGTCAAGGTCGGAGAGGTATGCCACCGTCAAAGAGCTCATGACATGCCACATGCAAGATGGGACTTCGGTCCCTGAGCATGGGGTACACATGATTGGGCTCATTGAAAAGTTGGTAACACTCGATTTGACATTGGAGCATGAGCTAAACGCAGACTTGTTGCTTCTTTCCTTTCCTTCGTCGTTTGATAGATTTGTGGTGAACTTCAATATGAACAAGATAGAGGCCACCCTTGAAGAGATGGTCAATATGCTTGTGTCTTATAAGACCACATTAAAGAAGGATAAACCGGTACTCTTGGTTGGCTCCTCTTCTTACTCCAAAAAAGGGCCAAGTGGAAAGGGTAAGAAACGTTCTGCCCCACCCAAGAAAATTGTACCACAAAAGAAGGCCAAGACAAAAGCTTCAAACATGAACATATCTGGAGATGTTTGCCATCACTACAAGAAACCCGGTCATTGGAAACGTAACTGCAAGGAATACCTCGAGCAGTTGCGAACTGCAAAGGGTATGTTTTACATTGAAATAAATGTTTCACTTAATACTACTTCTTGGGTATTGGATACCGGATGTGAATCTCACATTTGCAATGATTTGCAGGTGATGACAAGAAGTCGTAAGCTTAGGATGGGTGAGACCCAGCTGAGGCTCGGAAATGGTTCCAGAGTTGAACCCAAAGCAGTGGGAGACGTTTTTTTAGTTTTGCAGAACAATTTTAAGTTATTTTTGAGAGATGTTTTATTTGTGCCAGATTTAGTTAAAAATATTATTTCTGTTTCTATACTTGATAGAGATGGTTTTTCTTGTAATTTTGTAAATGGGATTTGCAACATTTACAAGAATGAATGTTTGATTGGAAATGGACAACTTGAAAACGATCTAAATAACTTAAAATTAAAAGACGTTCCAATTAATTATGTTGATAAACCGGTAACAACAAATAAAAGGAAAATTGATAGTCAAAACCCAGCAAACCTTTGGCATGCTAGGCTAGGTCATATTTCCTCAAGGCGAATGAACAAGCTAGTGGGAGAGGGCATGTTTGATATGTCTGATATTAACTCTATACCTACTTGTGAGTCCTGCCTAAAAGAAAAAAATGACTAAATCTCTT